>NC_140972.1:93244159-93281659 GCF_056783735.1 Eptatretus burgeri
TGCAAAAACAACAAAAAAAAATTTCTCTAAATTTTTTTTTGGGGGGGGGGGGGACAAAGTCCGAAATGTGGAACATGTCTTTCAATCCAGACAAATCTCACACTCTCACTATGTCTCTTCGAAAGGACCGTTTAGAAAACCCCCCCATCCACTTTCTCAACAATCCTCTGAAAGAAGTCTTTTCTTTCAAGCTTCTGGGTCTCACTATCTGCCATGACCTTTCCTGGGAAAGTCACATTTCCAACCTCGCCTCAAAAGCCAGTCACCGACTGGGAATCCTCCGTCGTGCTAAGTCCTTCCTTGGCCCTCTTGAGCTCCTGACCACTTACAAAGCTTTTGTCCGTAGCCTGATGGAGTACTGCTCTCACCTCTGGGCTGGTGCTCCTGCCTCCCACCTTTCTCGGCTTCACGCTGTCCAAACCAGGGCATTTAAGATCATCGGCATCTCCCGCAATGAAGCTGAGTCTTTGGGCCTCTCACTCAATCACCGTAGGTTGGTCGGTGGTCTTTCTGTCTTCTACCGACTCCTCTCCAGCCTTGCCCCCCCCTGCTCTCTCTGCGATTTGTCTCCACCACATTTCCACAGGGCGCTCAAGGTCCGCCAACAACCCCCTTCTGGTAAAACTACCAAAATCATGAATCACTGCTCATCTTCACTCTTTCATTCCTCTTTTTTCCCGCCTTTGGAATAAACTTCCTCACTCTATTCTTTCCCATTCTTCCCTCCAGGCTTTCAAAACAGCTGTTCACCACCACCTCTTATCTTCCCCAATCCAAATCCTCGATCTTTTCTACCCCCGATAATCCACCCAAGCCCACTTCCTTCAATTCCCCTGCTTTCCTTCCTGAAAGTCCCTGTAATGTCCATCTTCTCTTCGCCATGTTCCCCGTCCCATCCCCATCCCTCTCCCTTCCACAGTTCACCTAATGTGTCTGTTCCCCACTGTTTTGTCCCTTCCACTCCCGCCCCTCTTGTCTCATGCCTCCTTGCTGTGAGTTGTGTGTTAGCTCTCATACGAGCCTCGACCAAGGTATACAAAAAAAAAAAATAAAAAAAATCTAATGGCATGATCCTTGGACCATACCTAAACCCCCACCAAGTTTCGTCGAAATCTGTCGAGGAGTTTTTCCGTAATACTGTTCACAAACAAACAAACAAACAAACAAACAGAAAGGCGTGAAAACAGTAACCTCCGATCTTCGATGGCGGAGGTTAACTAGCACTTGGAAATATCCACAGCAGTGTGGCATTACACCGGATGTTTGTCATGGAAAAAATATAATTTATCTGTGAGCAAACTGATGAACGAAGATTTTCTACAAACTTAGCATTTAGACAAGAGCTTCACTTGAAATTAACTTATGGCAGCAGTCAGGTTAAAAAAGTGACGCTGGTTGCTGAACAAAACAAGCAACAACGAATACAATAATAGTGAAATGAAAGAAAACAGGCTTACCTTTACCTCACGATAATACAGTTCTTGTCAGCTTTCGTTGAGATTATGTCACTAACAAACCCGGCGAAATACGAGTAAGCGTCCATACTCTTGAAGGCTTTCAGGATGGCTTGAGTGTAAGGACTCGGCATTTCAACAAGGTGAACATAGATGTCAGGGAAAACGATTTGAGGCCCAAAATTTCCTTTCTGTTGTCCATTTAATCCTTTGAAATAATATAAGGATCTTCACTAAGACCACACAGCTTCTGTTTTTCGCAGTACCTCTTCTTAGAAATGTCATCTAATCCATGGAAATAGCCCAGAAGTTCGCGTGACACATGCATGGTAGCCATGATTTTTTGCCACTCAATATGACGGAGCCTTACCTTCCGCTGTGACGTCACTCGCTTAGTGCATCGGGTCAATATTAATAACCGAAAGAATCTCTTAAACTAAGCATTATTACAAAATGTAAGCTCCAGATTTGAAAGTATCAGCAGTTCCGACTCCGAGAAAAGCTTGATTTGTCCAATTCAGACATTGCACAGGCATTTCTGGGTGCAGAGTTGTATCGAAGGCAATCGGTAATCGCTTGCCAAGCCAGACATTCCGTTGGAGTGCTTGAGTGCTTGAGCCACTTTACCGAGCTGTGCAGAAGAGTTTGTGTCCTGATCGGTATGTACAGTCAACAGTTATTACAAGGTAGAGACATGTATACAGGCACAGCACACATGGACGTGGTACATATGGGTAGATTTGGATCTGTACGGACTCTCCGCGGTGTGTGGACATGCCATGCCTGCTACAGGGGCCGTGGTGGCAAAGTTTCGTCTCGTATCTTATGGAGGTTCTTTCAGGGTTTCCTTTGTCCTCCTGGCTGTTTCTAAAGCATTTGGTTATCGGATTTGCTTCACAAAGGTTAAATGTTTCTCTTTGTGAGTTTTAAAGCAAAATAGATTTGAAAACACCTGATTTTACGAGCCGTTTGCCGTATCAACGTGTTTTCTAAATTACCGAGCCAATCTTTCTGGTTGGTTGATTGGTGCATGCGTGGTTGATTGATAACTACATATGGGGTTTCAGAATGTGGAATGGAGTCCTCCCAGGGTGGTCTCAAGGTATCCACCTTTATTTCGGTAAGGGGTCACGATTCATGAACCAAGCTGTGAAGTTTTGTGCCGAGGGCTCTCTTCAGGATCGTTACTGAGGCCCTGACGGTTTCCAACTGTAGTTCGTTTGTTTTAATATTGTGAGTGTTTTTCGCTCACATGTAAAATAGTTCTGCGGAGCTTCTGGGATGGCGCGTCATCTGTCCGTCTGTCCGTCCGTCCACAAATGCTTGCAACTTCTTCTCAGAAACTACACATACGATTTCAATGAAATTTGACCACAACCTTCATAACCTGTGATGGCATAAAAAAAACGGGGTCGACAGAGGGAGTTTGGTGGGGGGGGGGGCATTTCACTCTTATTGTTTCTTCTCAAACGATACACACAATTCCAATGAAAATTCACGACAACATTCATCACCCATGACGTACCAAGGTTTGTTCATGACATCAGAATAATCTGGCTTTAAGGGGGGTTGCTGCCCAAAATATGCATTTGCTTTCTTCTCCAAAACTACACATGCAATTCTGATGAATCTTGCTTGACCACCATCTTCACCACCCGTGATGGACCAAAGTTTGTTCATGACATGAAAAAAAATTGGGGTCTAGGAGGGTCAATGGGGAAAGGGGGGTTGCCCCCCAAAATATGCATTTGTTTTCTTCTCAGAAACTATACATGCAATTCCGATGAAACTTGAGCACCATCTTCACCACCTGTGATGTACCAAAATTTGTTCATGACATTTTAAAAAACATTAAGAGTCAAAGGGGTTCTACGGGGGGAGGGAGTTTCCCCCCCACCCCCCCCCCAATATGTATTTGCTTTCTTTTCTGAAACCACGCACACAATTTCGATGACACTTGACCACAACCTTTATCATCCATGATGTACCAAGGTTTGTTCATGACATTTAATAAAAATCCATAGGTATTTACTTTCTTCTCCAATGTATATATATATATATATATATATATATATATATATATATATATATATATATATATATATATATATATATATATATTGTGGGTCATCCATGCCTACCAGTGGTTGTCTGGTTATCTTATCCAGCCACTTCCAGGTGAGTGCCCAGAGGTATTGCCCCTATATTTAATATCTCTGTGAGGTTCTTTGTCATCATTCCTGAAGGTCCAGCTATCACTGGACAACTTTGGCATTCTTCAGCTTCCAGGATCTTCTCACTTCATTCTTGAGGTCTTGGTGTTTGGTCATTTTCTTGATTTCTGCATTGTTTAGTCCAAAATCACTGCTATTAACACCTCAATCAGCAATGCCTTCTTCTCCTTTTTTGTACCTAAGTATGATATCTGGTCACAACGTTTTGTTTTCGATGTTCACTCTCAATGGGATCATTAGTTCGTACGTGAGCAGTACTTCCATGTTTTCAGTGATTACTTTTGGTTCATGTTCCCACAAATTTTCTGGAACTGGGACATCAAAGTTTTTGCAGATGTGCCAGCAGATTACTTTACAAACTCTGTTGTGTCGTTGTGTGTACAGCTGTTCTGACGTGTGTGTGTGTGTGTGTGTGTGTGTGTGTGTGTGTGTGTGTGTGTGTGTGTGTGTGTGTGTGTGTGTGTGTGTGTGTGTGTGTGTTTTCGGTCATTAAGCAGAACCTATCATTATCTTTACTAACCGCACCTCCACCCCTCACCTCTCTCTCTCTCTCTTCTTTTTTTTTTTTCATTGTCCCTGTCCCTGTCCCTGTCCCTGTCCCTGTCCCTGTCCCTGTCCCTGTCTCTCTCTCTCTCTCTCTCTCTCTCTCTCTCTCTCTCTCTCTCTCTCACCCCTGCTG
This sequence comes from Eptatretus burgeri, assembly GCF_056783735.1. Taxonomy (NCBI): domain Eukaryota; kingdom Metazoa; phylum Chordata; class Myxini; order Myxiniformes; family Myxinidae; genus Eptatretus; species Eptatretus burgeri. The sequence goes on from NC_140972.1 coordinate 93,248,527, forward strand.
GCCGTTGGTACGTCGTGTGTACTGTCATGGCTGCTGCTTGCTTCGTGTCGTCAGTACCTGTCCTCCGTTGTGCTGGTTTGTGTTTCCACACTCCCCATTCCGTTCCTCTCTGTTCGTGTTTTTTTGTTTGTGAGGTTTTCCCCGTGTTTCCCCTCTGTGTAGAGGAGAGAGAGAGAGAGAGAGAGAGAGAGAGAGAGAGAGAGAGAGAGAGAGAGAGAGAGAGAGAGAGAGAGAGAGAGAGAGAGAGAGAGAGAGAGAGAGAGAGAGAGAGAGAGAGAGAGAGAGAGAGAGAGAGAGAGAGAGAGAGAGAGAGAGAGAGAGAGAGAGAGAGAGAGAGAGAGAGAGAGAGAGAGAGAGAGAGAGAGAGAGAGAGAGAGAGAGAGAGAGAGAGAGAGAGAGAGAGAGAGAGAGAGAGAGAGAGAGAGAGAGAGAGAGAGCACGTCGCAGCGCTAGTCAGGGTATCGTTGGTTCCTGGGCGGTGTTAGTTGTTAGGGTTAGGGTTAGGGTTAGTTAGTTAGTCGTTTCAAAATCCAAAAACATTTCACTTTAAACCTTTATTTTGCTTTTTTATTTCGCTCATCTTTTCTTATTTTGTTCAATTAGCGCTCCCTTTCCCAAGGTTCGGGAAAAGTTGGAGTGTATTGGTAACTTCCTCTTCCTGAGTTAGGAAGACGTCGGTCGTCGTGTGTTGAAACATGGCGGCCGCTCGTTCACAGCGATATTCCGCGTTCGAACGGTTATCGCGCAAGAATGGCGTCGCATGCTCCCCACCGGAGGGCGTTTCGGTGGAGGCGATTGTTCTCGTGATCGGGAACAAAATCGGGTTTGGTGAGGTACGAGCCGTGTCGCGGATGAATAAACGAGTAATCGTGTTTGTGTCCGACGAAGAGCACGTTGCTCTCATCGTTCAACAAGGCTTGTCCCTCGACTCAGGACACTTTGTGATGACGTATCCTTAGATACTCCTGCTCAGAAAGTGGTTATCTCAAATGTACCGCCATTCCTGAGCAGTAATTTAATCCTGAAAGCGCTGCAGTGCTATGGACACTGTGTGTCCCCCCTAATAATGCTCACTTTGTAAAGATGGAAGTGCCAGTCACGTGATGTGTTTCCGTAGACAAGTATTTATGGTACTCAACAAGGATTATCCCTCTCTGAACGTCATTTTAAAGTTCACTGTAAATAGTCACGACTACCAAGTATATGTTAACACTGACACCCTAAAGTGCTTTGGTTGTGGTGCAGTGGGACATATGAAATAGTTTTGCCCTCTTCGAAAAACGCAGCCTTATACGGCTGAACCGAGTAACAACGACTCACAGATTAATATTAACGTTTCCCTTTCAACGAACGGACAGTTTAAACCGGCTGAACGAGTGGACACTCCCCCTCCCAATGACGTACAGGATAAACACCTCAATGCCATGGTATTAAAAACATCTCAATGCCACATCTATCTATAATTCCAGCAATGTGTGTGTGTGTGTGTGTGACCGCCATTTCTCGACAACCACTGGTCCGATCTAATTGAAACTTGCCAGGTATATTGCTGGGGACCTGAGGATGTGCCTTTTCAAGGTTTGATATTAATCGAACAAGTGCTTCCCAAGTTATGGCCATTTATTTACCAACCAATGACAGGAACCGTTGCTGCGGCCATTTTTATCAACCAATGACAGGAAGCGTTGCTGCGTAGCCGTGGTCGATGGGGAAGAGAAACTCAGCCGCATTCGCCATTACGGGTTTTTTCTCTTCTCCTCTCTTCTCCTCTCTTCTCCTCTCTTCTCCTCTCTTCTCCTCTCTTCTCGTCTCTTCTCTTCTCTTCTCTTCGTGTTTTTCCTTGCGAAAAGGCAAAATACGTTTGCACCAATTGAATAATTGGTTAAAACTAATAATTTATCAAAACGTTGGCAGATCCAGCAGCCTCCGTATTTTTGCCCTGGACGAGGAAACAAAGAAGTGCCGTTTCCTCAGCGATGTTGTTTATGAACAGGTGCTTACGAGATAAAGGTGTGAACATGGAGACGATTTTTATTATTATTTATTTATTGAAGAAAAATTGTTCCAAAAATAATTTATCAAAAAAAGTGCACAACTTTTTTTTGTTTCCAATTGTCAAAACGCTGTGGCCTTTGGAAGTGTTAAGGAACTCAGCTCGAATCAACATGCTTGCCAACAAAATACATCTCAATTTGGTGGTAAAAACGATTCACAACGACGGGTTTCCTGACTCATTGCTCTGCAGTCTGCATTCAACCCCTTCATTTGTCATCTCATTGACCTCATTTCATCTATCTATAATTCCAGCAATCTGTGTGTGTGTGTATCTGTGTCTGTGTCTCTGTGTGTGTGTGTGTCTGTGTGTCTGTGACCGCTGTTTCCCGACAACCACTGGTCCGATCTAATTGAAACTTGCCAGCTATATTGCTGGGGACCTGAGTATGTGCCTTTTCAAGATTTGATATTAATCGGACAATTGATTCCCAAGTTATGGCCATTTATTTACCAACCAATGACAGGACACATGCTGCGTGGGCGTGGCTGCGTAGGCCGGTGCACGGCCGGCCGACGATGACGTCACGTGCCGTGCTGGTTACGATGGGGATCGATCGGTGCCTTAGTTACCGTGGGGTAGGAGTGCCAATGGTAAATGGCAGCGAATGTCATGGCACGCAAAGACAGGGAGGCAAACTTGATTTTAATTAACTCTGTGTGTAAGTATCACAGCAGTTGTTACTTCAATGCAAGCGATAATTCGTGGAATGATGTGAACATTCCGTACGGGCACGCACTACTTTTGGATAGTGATGACACTATTCTAATAATTCCTTGATTTCTTATCCGCATTTATAGATAAACACAATGCCCCAATCCAGTCGTCGTTTATGAGAGTGAAGGAATGGCCTGTGTGGTTGTTTGAAAGTTTTTTTTTTTTGAATGTACGGCCATGCAGATATGGGCACGCGAGAGCGAAGGAACGGCCTGTGTGGTTGTTGTTTCTGGCACGCGGTTTGAAATTTTTTTTTTTGTATGTACGGCCACGCACGTATGGGCACGCACGTACGGCCATGCACGTACGGACACGCACGTACGGCCACGCACGTACGGCCACGCGAGAGCGAAGGAACGGCCTGTGTGGTTGTTCCTGGCAAGCGGTTTTAAAGGATGTATATACATATATATATATATATATATATATATATATATATATATATATATATATATATATATATATATATATATATATATATATATTGCACGTACAGCCACGCACGTACGGGCACGTGAAAGCGAAGGAACGGCTTGTGTGGTTGTTGTTTCTGGCACGCGGTTTGAGTTTTTTTGCGGGGGGGGGGAGGGTTTGCACGTACGGCCACGCATCTACGGGCATGCACGAGTCTATCTATAATTCTAGCAATCTGTGTGTGTGTGTGTCTGTCTGCAACCGCCGTTTCTCGACGACCACCGGTCCGATCCGATTGAAACTTGCCAGGAATATTGCTGGGGACCCGCGGATGTGCCTTCTCAAGGTTTGATATTAATCGGACGAGCGGTTCCCAAGTTACGGCCATTTTATTGCTTTTTTCAGTGTTGGAAAGGTGTATATATCGCAGCTGAAGTGTCGTTCCACCTTATCATGCCATTTTTCCCCAAAGATATCTCAGAATAATGATAACAGCATATTAATAATAATAATAGCACAATAATTGGCAGTAATAAAAAGAATAACGTGATACAATGAGCAATGTCTCTCAACCAATAACGACCTATATATTGTCTGTCAACCAATAATGACCAATAACGTCTGTAAACCAATGACAGGACACGGTGCTATGACGTCACGAATGACGTCACAATGTTTATTCTTTTTTTTTTGCATGGTTGACGTCACAATTCTTCTTCTTCTTTGTTTGGTATGACGTCACAATCGACGCTGGGGACCTGAGTTTGTGCCTTTTCAAGGTTTGATATCGTTCTTCATCCATTTCAGCTGTTTCCCAAGTGTTTCCCAAGGTTTGAAAGCTGTTTTTTTCTCAAGGTTTGAATTAATTGTTCAAATTCTTAATTAATCCCAAGGTTTGAATTTTCCCAAGGGAAAGAGCTGTTTCCCAAGGGTTTGAAAGCTGTTTATTTTCCCAAGGTTAAAATTAATTGTTGTGCTTGGTAGACATTTGTGAATACATTCACAGAGGGAGGGGGGAGAGAGGGGTCGAGAGAGGGGGACAGGGGAGGGGGTGTGAGGAGGGGAGAGAGAGGGGGCGTCACAATTCTTCGTCTTCTTCGTTTGATATGACGTCACAATTGATGCTGGGGACCTGAGCATGTTTCCCAAGTTATGGCCATTTATGATACGGTTGGTCCGATCTAATTGAAACAATTCCCCAATCCAGTCGTCATTTATGAGTGCACCTACGGGCACGCACCTATGGGCACGCACCTACGGGCCCGCACTAGTTATTATAAACACCCCACTGCCATGGTATGAAAAACATCTCAATGCGACATTGTAAAAAACACCCCACTGCCATGGTATGAAAAACACCTCAATTCCACATTATTAAAAACATCTCAATTCCACATTATTAAAAACATCTCAATGCCACATTATTAAAAACCCCTCAATGCCACATTGTGAAAAACACCTCAATGCCACATTATTAAAAACACCTCAATTCCACATTATTAAAAACACCTCAATGCCACATTATTAAAAACATCACGCTGCCACATTATTAAAAAAACCTCAATGCCACATTATTAAAAACACCTCAATGCCACATTATTAAAACACCTCAATGCCACATTATTAAAAACACCTCAATTCCACATTATTAAAAACACCTCAACGCCACATTATTAAAAACACCTCAACGCCACGTTATTAAAAACACCTCAACACCACGTTATTAAAAACACCTCAACGCCACGTTATTAAAAACACCTCAACGCCACGTTATTAAAAACACCTCAACGCCACGTTATTAAAAACACCTCAACGCCACGTTATTAAAAACACCTCAACGCCACGTTATTAAAAACACCTCAACGCCACGTTATTAAAAACACCTCAACTCCACGTTATTAAAAACACCTCAATGCAACATTATGAAAAACACCTCAATGCCACATTATTAAAAACACCTCAATGCCACATTATTAAAAACACCTCAATGCGACGTTATTAAAAACACCTCAGTGCCACGTTATGAAAAACACCTCAATTCCACGTTATGAAAAACACCTCAATTCCACGTTATTAAAAACACCTCAATGCCACGTTATTAAAAACACCTCATTTCCACGTTATGAAAAACACCTCAATGCCACATTATTAAAAACATCTCAATGCCACATGATTAAAAACATCTAAATTCCACATTATTAAAAACATCTCACTGCCACATTATTAAAAACACCTCATTGCCATATTATTAAAAACACCTCGATGCCACATTATTAAAAACATCTCACTGCCACATTATTAAAAACATCTCACTGCCACATTATTAAAAACACCTCAATTCCACATTATTAAAAACATCTCAATTCCACATTATTATAAACACCCCACTGCCATGGTATGAAAAACATCTCAATTCCACATTATTAAAAACACCTCAAGCCACATTATTAAAAACACCTCAATGCCACATGATTAAAAACACTTCAATGCCACATTATTAAAAACATCTCACTGCCACATTATTAAAAACACCTCAATTCCACATTATTAAAAACACCTCAATGCCACATTATTAAAAATACCCCACTGCCATGGTATGAAAAACATCTCACTGCCACATCATTAAAAACACCTCAATTCCACATTATTAAAAACATCTCAATGCCACATGATTAAAAACACCTCAATGCAACATTATTAAAAACACCTCAATGCAACATTATTAAAAACACCTCAATTCCACATTATTAAAAACATCTCAATGCCACATTATTAAAAACACCTCAATGCCACATTATTAAAAACACTTCAATGCCACATTACCAAAAACACTTCAATGAAACATTACGAAAAACACCTCAATGCCACATTATTAAAAACACCTCAATGCCACATTATTAAAAACACCTCAATGCCACATTATTAAAAACACCTCAATGCCACATTATTAAAAACATTACACTGCCACATGATTAAAAACACCCCACTGCCACCTTATTAAAAACACCCCACTGCCACGGTATTAAAAACACCTCAATGCCACATTATTAAAAACATCTCAATTCCACATTATTAAAAACATCTCAATGCCACATTATGAAAAACCCCTCAATGCCACATTGTGAAAAACACCTCAATGCCACATTATTAAAAACACCTCAATTCCACATTATTAAAAACACCTCAATGCCACATTATTAAAAACATCACGCTGCCACATTATTAAAAACATCTCAATTCCACATTATTAAAAACATCTCACTGCCATGGTATTAAAAACACCTCACTGCCACATTATTAAAACATCTCACTGCCACATTATTAAAAACACCCCACTGCCACATTATTAAAAACGCCTCAATTCCACATTGTGAAAAACACCTCACTGCCACATTATTAAAAACACCTCAATGCCACATTATTAAAAACACCTCAATGCCACATTATTAAGAACATCATACTGCCACATTATTAAAAACACCTCAATGCCACATTATTGAAAACATCTCACTGCCACATTATTAAAAACACCCCACTTCCACGGTATTAAAAACACCTCAATGCCACATTATTAAAAACACCTCAATGCCACATTATTAAAAACACCTCGATGCCACATTATTAAAAACATCTCACTGCCACATTATTAAAAACATCTCACTGCCACATTATTAAAAACATCTCAATTCCACATTATTATAAACACCCCACTGCCATGGTATGAAAAACATCTCAATTCCACATTATTAAAAACACCTCAAGCCACATTATTAAAAACACCTCAATGCCACATGATTAAAAACACTTCAATGCCACATTATTAAAAACATCTCACTGCCACATTATTAAAAACACCTCAATTCCACATTATTAAAAACACCTCAATGCCACATTATTAAAAATACCCCACTGCCATGGTATGAAAAACATCTCACTGCCACATCATTAAAAACACCTCAATTCCACATTATTAAAAACATCTCAATGCCACATGATTAAAAACACCTCAATGCAACATTATTAAAAACACCTCAATTCCACATTATTAAAAACATCTCAATGCCACATTATTAAAAACACCTCAATGCCACATTATTAAAAACACTTCAATGCCACATTACCAAAAACACTTCAATGAAACATTACGAAAAACACCTCAATGCCACATTATTAAAAACACCTCAATTCCACATTATTAAAAACACCTCAATGCCACATTATTAAAAACACCTCAATGCCACATTATTAAAAACACCTCAATGCCACATTATTAAAAACACCTCAATGCCACATTATTAAAAACATTACACTGCCACATGATTAAAAACACCCCACTGCCACCTTATTAAAAACACCCCACTGCCACGGTATTAAAAACACCCCAATGCCACATTATTAAAAACACCTCAATGCCACATTATTAAAAACACCTCAATGCCACATTATTGAAAACATCTCACTGCCACATTATTAAAAACACCCCACTTCCACGGTATTAAAAACACCTCAATGCCACATTATTAAAAACACCTCAATGCCACATTATTAAAAACATCTCAATTCAACATTATGAAAAAAACCTCAATGCCACATTATTAAAAACATCTCACTGCCACATTATTTAAAACATCTCACTGCCATGGTATTAAAAACACCTCAATGCCACATTATTAAAAACACCTCACTGCAACGGTATTAAAAACACCTCACTTCCACGGTATTAAAAACACCCCACTGCCACAGTATTAAAAACACCCCACTGCCACATTATGAAAAACACCCCACTGCCACGGTATAAAAACACCTCACTTCCACGGTATTAAAAACATCTCAATGCCACATTATTAAAAACATCTCACTGCCATGGTATTAAAAACACCTCACTGCCACATTATTAAAACATCTCACTGCCACATTATTAAAAACACCCCACTGCCACGGTATTAAAAACACCCCACTGCCACATGATTAAAAACACCTCAATGCCACATTATTAAAAACATCTCAATTCCACATTATTGAAAACATCTCACTGCCACATTATTTAAAACACCTCAATGCCACATTATTAAGAACATCTCAATGCCACATTATTAAAAACACCTCAATGCCACATTATTAAAAACACCTCAATGCCACATTATTAAAAACACCTCAATGCCACATTATTAAAAACACCTCAATGCCACATTATTTAAAACACCTCAATGCCACATTATTAAAAACACCTCACTGCCACGTTATTTAAAACACCTCAATGCCACATTATTAAAAACACCTCAATGCCACATTATTAAAAACATCTCACTGCCACATTATTAAAAACATCTCACTGCCACATTATTTAAAACACCTCAATGCCACATTATTAAAAACACCTCACTGCCACATTATTTAAAACACCTCAATGCCACATTATTAAAAACACCTCAATGCCACATTATTAAAGACATCTCACTGCCACATTATGAAAAACATCACACTGCCACATTATTAAAAACATCTCACTGCCACATTATTAAAAACATCTCACTGCCACATTATTAAAAACATCTCACTGCCACATTATTAAAAACCTCTCACTGCCACATTATTAAAAACATCTCACTGCCACATTATTAAAAACATCTCACTGCCACATTATTAAAAACACCTCAATTCCACATTATTAAAACACCTCAATGCCACATTATTAAAAACACCTCAATGCCACCTTATTAAAAACACCTCCATGCGACATTATTAAAAACACCTCAATGCCACATTATTAAAAACACCTCAATGCCACATTATTAAAAACACCTCAATGCCACATTATTAAAAACACCTCAATGCCACATTATTAAAAACACCTCAATGCCACATTATTAAAAACACCTCAATGACACATTATTAAAAACACCTCAATGCCACATTATTAAAAACACCTCAATGCCACATTATTAAAAACATCTCAATTCCACATTATTAAAAACATCTCAATGCCACATTATTAAAAACCCCTCAATGCCACATTGTGAAAAACACCTCAATGCCACATTGTTAAAAACACCTCAATTCCACATTATTAAAAACACCTCAATGCCACATTATTAAAAACATCACGCTGCCACATTATTAAAAACATCTCAATTCCACATTATTAAAAACATCTCAATGCCACATTATTAAAAACCCCTCAATGCCACATTGTGAAAAACACCTCAATGCCACATTATTAAAAACACCTCAATTCCACATTATTAAAAACACCTCAATGCCACATTATTAAAAACATCACGCTGCCACATTATTAAAAACATCTCACTGCCACATTATTAAAAAAATCTCACTGCCACATTATTAAAAACATCTCACTGCCACATTATTAAAACACCTCAATTCCACATTATTAAAACACCTCAATGCCACATTATTAAAAACACCTCAATGCCACCTTATTAAAAACACCTCCATGCCACATTATTAAAAACACCTCAATGCCACATTATTAAAAACACCTCCATGCCACATTATTAAAAACACCTCCATGCCACATTATTAAAAACACCTCAATGCCACATTATTAAAAACATTACACTGCCACATTATTAAAAACACCCCACTGCCACCTTATTAAAAACACCCCACTGCCACGGAATAAAAAACACCCCAATGCCACATTATTAAAAACACCTCAATGCCACATTATTAAAAACATCTCAATTCCACATTATTAAAAACATCTCAATGCCACATTATTAAAAACCCCTCAATGCCACATTGTGAAAAACACCTCAATGCCACATTATTAAAAACACCTCAATTCCACATTATTAAAAACACCTCAATGCCACATTATTAAAAACATCACGCTGCCACATTATTAAAAACATCTCAATGCCACATTATTGAAAACATCTCACTGCCATGGTATTAAAAACACCTCACTGCCACATTATTAAAACATCTCACTGCCACATTATTAAAAACACCCCACTGCCACATTATTAAAAACGCCTTAATTCCACATTGTGAAAAACACCTCACTGCCACATTATTAAAAACACCTCAATGCCACATTATTAAAAACACCTCAATGCCACATTATTAAGAACATCATACTGCCACATTATTAAAAACACCTCAATGCCACATTATTGAAAACATCTCACTGCCACATTATTAAAAACACCCCACTTCCACGGTATTAAAAACACCTCAATGCCACATTATTAAAAACACCTCAATTCCACATTATTAAAAACATCTCAATTCTACATTATGAAAAAAACCTCAATGCCACATTATTAAAAACATCTCACTGCCACATTATTTAAAACATCTCACTGCCATGGTATTAAAAACACCTCAATGCCACATTATTAAAAACACCTCACTGCAACGGTATTAAAAACACCTCACTTCCAAGGTATTAAAAACACCTCACTTCCACGGTATTAAAAACACCCCACTGCCACAGTGTTAAAAACACCCCACTGCCACATTATGAAAAACACCCCACTGCCACGGTATAAAAACACCTCACTTCCACGGTATTAAAACATCTCAATGCCACATTATTAAAAACATCTCACTGCCATGGTATTAAAAACACCTCACTGCCGCATTATTAAAACATCTCAATGCCACATTATTAAAAACACCCCACTGCTACGGTATTAAAAACACCCCACTGCCACATGATTAAAAACACCTCAATGCCACATTATTAAAAACCCCTCAATGCCACATTGTGAAAAACACCTCAATGCCACATTATTAAAAACACCTCAATTCCACATTATTAAAAACACCTCAATGCCACATTATTAAAAACATCTCAATGCCACATTATTAAAAACACCTCAATCCCACATTATTAAAAACACCTCAATTCCACATTATTTAAAACACCTCAATGCCACATTATTAAAACACCTCACTGCCAAATTATTAAAAACACCTCAATGCCACATTATTTAAAACACCTCAATGCCACATTATTAAAAACATCACACTGCCACATTATTAAAAACATCTCACTGCCACATTATTAAAAACATCTCACTGCCACATTATTAAAAACATCTCACTGCCACATTATTAAAAACATCTCACTGCCACATTATTAAAAACATCTCACTGCCACATTATTAAAAACATCTCACTGCCACATTATTAAAACACCTCAATTCCACATTATTAAAACACCTCAATGCCACATTATTAAAAACACCTCAATGCCACATTATTAAAAACACCTCAATGCCACATTATTAAAAACACCTCACTGCCAAATTATTAAAAACACCTCAATGACACATTATTTAAAACACCTCAATGCCACATTATTAAAAACACCTCACTGCCAAATTATTAAAAACACCTCAATTCCACATTATTAAAAACACCTCACTGCCAAATTATTAAAAACACCTCACTGCCACATTATTTAAAACACCTCAATGCCACATTATTTAAAACACCTCACTGCCACATTATTTAAAACACCTCAATACCACATTATTAAAAACACCTCAATGCCACATTATTAAAAACACCTCAATGCCACATTATTAAAAACACCTCACTTCCACATTATGAAAAACATCACACTGCCACATTATTAAAAACATCTCACTGCCACATTATTAAAAACATCCCACTGCCACATTATTAAAAACATCTCACTGCCACATTATTAAAACACCTCAATTCCACATTATTAAAACACCTCAATTCGACATTATTAAAACACCTCAATTCCACATTATTAAAACACCTCACTGCCACATTATTAAAAACACCCCACTGCCACATTATTAATAACACCTCATTGCCACATTATCAAAAATATCTCACTGCCACATTATTTAAAACACCTCACTGCCACATTATTAAAACACCTCACTGCCACATTATTAAAAACACCTCAATGCCACATTATTAAAAACACCTCAATGCCACATTATTAAAAACACCTCAATGCCGCATTATTAAAAACATCTCACTGCCACATTATTAAAAACATCCCACTGCCACATTATTAAAAACATCCCACTGCCACATTATTAAAAACATCTCACTGCCACATTATTAAAAACATCCCACTGCCACATTATTAAAAACATCTCACTGCCACGGTATTAAAAACATCTCACTGCCACATTATTAAAAACACCTCACTGCCACATTATTAAAAACACCCCACTGCCACGGTATTAAAAACACCCCACTGCCACGGTATTAAAAACACCCCACTGCCACGGTATTAAAAACACCCCACTGCCACGGTATTAAAAACACCCCACTGCCACGGTATTAAAAGCACCCCACTGCCACGGTATTAAAAGCACCCCACTGCCACGGTATTAAATGCACCCCACTGCCACGGTATTAAATACACCCCACTGCCACGGTATTAAATACACCCCACTGCCACGGTATTAAATACACCCCACTGCCACGGTATTAAATACACCCCACTGCCACGGTATTAAATACACCCCACTGCCACGGTATTAAATACACCCCACTGCCACGGTATTAAAAACACCCCACTGCCACGGTATTAAAAACACCCCACTGCCACGGTATTAAAAACACCCCACTGCCACGGTATTAAAAACACCCCACTGCCACGGTATTAAAAACACCCAACTGCCACGGTATTAAAAACACCCAACTGCCACGGTATTAAAAACACCCAACTGCCACGATATTAAAAACACCCAACTGCCACGGTATTAAAAACACCCAACTGCCACGGTATTAAAAACACCCAACTGCCACGGTATGAAAAACACCCCACTGCCACGGTATTAAAAACACCTCAATGCTACATTATTAAAAACACATCAATGCCACATTATCAAAAACACCTCAATTCCACATTATTAAAAACACCCCACTGCCACGGTATTAAAAACACCCCACTGCCACATTATTAAAAACACCTCAATGCCACATTATTAAAAACACCTCAATGCCACATTATTAAAAACACCTCAATGCCACATTATTAAAAACACCTCATTGCCACATTATTAAAAACACCCCACTGCCATGGTATTAAAAACACCCCACTGCCACATTATTAAAAACACCTCAATGCCACATTATCAAAAACATCTCACTGCCACATTATTTAAAACACCTCAATGCCACATTATTAAAAACACCTCAATTCCACATTATAAAAAACACCTCAATGCCACATTATTAAAAACACCTCACTGCCAAATTATTAAAACTAGAACGGGCACTCATAGAGCGCATACCTTCGCCGCCACTACTTTTTTTGTTCTTGGTATGAGTGTGGGGAACTGGTTTCATATGAATGGTTTTCTGACACAAACCACATATCTATAATGTCATGACCCCCCCCCCCCGACTTTCAGGGGCTACGGACTAAACAACAATCAACTCACGTCGTTTTGGCGAGACTTAACTGGCAAGCTCGGTGAATACAACGTTTCAACAAGAGAAGGTAATCTCGTTTGATGCTGGTTTCATGCAAATCGAATAAGAATTGACTGAGTTATGCCGAAAACCGCATATTTTTCAAGGGCGTGACCCCCCCCCCCGACATTTTACCCCAACCGGTGACATGTGTTATGACGCCATTGTGTCACAAGATTGGGCATTAAATTCTGAACATTTTGGTGCTGGGTTCATGTAAAGCGGACAAGAATTGTCCGCGTTATGACAAAAACCGCATATTTTTCAAGGTCGTGACCCCCCTGACCTTTGACCCCTAACCGGTAACAAGAGTATGGTAGTCATTGTGTCATATTGCATATCACAAGATGAGGCGTTGAATTCTGAACATTTTGGCGTTAGTTGCATGCAAATTGAATAAAAATCGACCGTGTTATCGTAAAAAGACGATTTTGACCTTTTCGTGACCTTGACCTTGACCTTTGACCTGAACGATCCCAAAATCTAATCGAATGCTTCCTGGCTAATAACCATTCATCCCACCAAATTTCATGCAATTCGGTTTAATATTTTTTGAGTTATACGAATCACAAGATTACAAATAAATAAATAAATAAATACACGCCGACCAAAACATAACCTTTCGCAGAATGCGAAGGTAAACATCCCACTGCCACATTATTAAAAACATCCCACTGCCACATTATTAAAAACATCACACTGCCACATTATTAAAAACATCTCACTGCCACGGTATTAAAAACACCCCACTGCCACGGTATTAAAAACACCCCACTGCCACAGTATTAAAAACACCCCACTGCCACGGTATTAAAAACACCCCACTGCCACGGTATTAAAAACACCCCACTGCCACGGTATTAAAAACACCCCACTGCCACGGTGTTAAAAACACCCCACTGCCACGGTATTAAAACACCCCACTGCCACGGTATTAAAACACCCCACTGCCACGGTATTAAAAACACCCCACTGCCACGGTATTAAAAACACCCCACTGCCACGGTATTAAAAACACCCCACTGCCACGGTATTAAAAACACCCACTGCCACGGTATTAAAAGCACCCCACTGCCACGGTATTAAAAGCACCCCACTGCCACGGTATTAAAAGCACCCCACTGCCACGGTATTAAATACACCCCACTGCCACGGTATTAAATACACCCCACTGCCACGGTATTAAATACACCCCACTGCCACGGTATTAAATACACCCCACTGCCACGGTATTAAATACACCCCACTGCCACGGTATTAAATACACCCCACTGCCACGGTATTAAAAACACCCCACTGCCACGGTATTAAAAACACCCCACTGCCACGGTATTAAAAACACCCCACTGCCACGGTATTAAAAACACCCCAATGCCACGGTATTATAAACACCCCACTGCCACGGTATTAAAAACACCCCACTGCCACGGTATTAAAAACACCCCACTGCCACGGTATTAAAAACACCCAACTGCCACGGTATTAAAAACACCCCACTGCCACGGTATTACTAACACCCCACTGCCACGGTATTAAAAACACCCCACTGCCACGGTATTAAAAACACCTCAATGCCACATTATTAAAAACACCTCAATGCTACATTATTAAAAACACCTCAATTCCACATTATTAAAAACACCTCAATTCCACATTATTAAAAACACCCCACTGCCACGGTGTTAAAAACACCTCAATGCCACATTATTAAAAACACCCCACTGCCAAATTATTAAAAACACCTCACTGCCACATTATTTAAAACACCTCAATGCCACATTATTAAAAACACCTCACTGCCACATTATTTAAAACACCTCAATGCCACATTATTAAAAACACCTCAATGCCACATTATTAAAAACACCTCAATGCCACATTATTAAAAACACCTCAATGCCACATTATTAAAAACACCTCACTGCCACATTATGAAAAACATCACACTGCCACATTATTAAAAACATCTCACTGCCACATTATTAAAAACATCTCACTGCCACATTATTAAAAACATCTCACTGCCACATTATTAAAAACATCTCACTGCCACATTATTAAAAACATCTCACTGCCACATTATTAAAAACATCTCACTGCCACATTATTAAAAACATCTCACTGCCACATTATTAAAAACATCTCACTGCCACATTATTAAAACACCTCAATTCCACATTATTAAAACACCTCAATGCGACATTATTAAAACACCTCAATTCCACATTATTAAAACACCTCACTGCCACATTATTAAAAACACCCCACTGCCACATTATTAATAACACCTCAATGCCACATTATCAAAAATATCTCACTGCCACATTATTAAAACACCTCAATGCCACATTACACTGAACAACAAAATTTTTTTACTGGAGATGTGTAAAGTGATTTAGACTAATTTGGGTACGCTGATTTCAAAAATCATAACCGTTTTGCTGTATCACGTCAGGATTTTCAGTAACAGAAATATTCCCATTGCCTAGAAGTCAGGATTTCAATGAAATTTACAAAAATTCATTTATTCATTTATTTCATCATGAATGCTTCAAAATTATAGAAATTACAGAAAAACTCCACTAGAATGTAATTAAAAATGCTTTAGGCATTTGGCTTTGCGTTTGTGCTGCTCTGTGTCAGTTTCACGATGCAGGAACCAGCAGAAATCGCCCATCATGTTCGGGTTGTGCCGCCCTTGGTAACGCGTCTCCATGAGTGAAATCTCTTGGTGGAATCGCTCGCCGTGCTCGTCCGAGACTGCTCCCAAGTTGTCAGGGAAGAAGTTCAGGTGCTGGTGCAGGAAATGGATTTTCAGGGACATCCTGGAGCCAAGTTTCCTGAAGGACTCCAGCAGCTGCTGCACTATTTCTTCATAGTTGTCCGCGCGCTCGTTCCCCAAGAAGTTGTCCGTCACAGCTTTGAAGCTCCTCCACGCTGCCAGCTCTTTGGGGTTTAGAGTTGTCGGAAAAGTTTCGTCCTTCATAATCTGTCGGATTTGCGGTCCAACAAAGACACCAGCCTTGATCTTGGCCTCCGACAAGGTGTTGCCAAACTTTTCATTGAGGTATAAAAACCCACGCCCATTCAGATCCATTGCCCGTACAAAACTTTTCATCAAGCCGAGCTTTATGTGGAGTGGTGGAAGGAAAACCTTGGCTGGGTCGACAAGGGCGACATGCTTCACGTTGTGTCGACCAGGTACATGCTCTTTTCGCTCTTCCCAATCTTTCTTTGTCCAGTGATTCTTGTCGTCTCTGCTATCCCAGAGACAAAGGAAGCACATGTATTTCGTGTAGCCTGACTGCAGCCCTAACAACAGCGCCACCACTTTCAAGTCTCCGCAGATGTGCCAGTTGAAGTCATTGTACTTGATGGAATCAAGCAGCTGCCGCATAGTCTCATAGGTCTCTGTCATGCCGAATGCGTGAGCCAGTGGGACTGATGGTTTCTCGTTGCCATTGTGGAGCAAAACAGCCTTCAAGCTGTACTTCCCCGAGTCGATGAAGAGGCGCCAGTCTGCAGGATCGTGATCACACCCAAGTTCTTTCAACAGACCGTTGATGTCACTGCAGAATGTCATCGTGTCTTCCATCTCAAAGAACTCAGCCATGTCTCTGTGACGTGCTCTGAACAAGGATATCTTGGTGTTAGGTTCAAGTAGATTCCACTGCTGCAGCCTTGATCCAAGCAGCTCTGCCTTCGCCTTTGACAGCGAGAGATCTCTTACAAGATCATTTAAGTCTCCCTGGTTCAGAAGGTGTGATTCTTGAGTGTCGGGTTCAAAAGGTTCATCATCACCATCCTCTTCACCACTGCTTACAGCTATGTTCTGATCAGCTGGAGGTGTTGGAACGGGGTTCTCGTCATCATGAGGCACAGGTTTACGAGCAGAGACGCAGTCAGCGTACTTGATGTGACCTTTATTCTTCTTGTTGAAGCCGGCGATGCTTGTGCAGCAGAAATAACAATCATCATGATGATTCTGCGGCTCACGCCATATCATGGGCACCGCAAATGGCATGCTCGCGCGCTTGCCCACCAACCACTGAGTCAAGGTTGTGTGACAGCTTGTGCAGCAGATGTGTGGTGCCCAGCTCTGTTCTTGGTCCCCCACCTTACACCCGAAGTAGTGAAAGTAGGCGGCCTTCATTTTCACTGCTGTAGATATACTTCGCTGTTGATCTTTTTTGGTATACCGACCACAGACATAACAGAAGTTGTCAGGATGATTGGTACAGGAACGCCTACTCATCTTTATCTGAAAGAAAGAAATATAACACAAGTTAACAACAATTGTACGAAATAGACATGTTAAAGACATTATGTAAATTTCATTGAAATCCTGACTTCTAGGCAATGGGAATATTTCTGTTCCTGAAAATCCTGACGTGATACAGCAAAACGGTTATGATTTTTGAAATCAGCGTACCCAAATTAGTCTTAATCACTTTACACATCTCCAGTAAAAAAAATTTTTTGAAATTTGTTGTTCAGTGTTATTAAAAACACCTCAATGCCACATTATTAAAAACACCTCACTGCCACATTATTAAAAACACCTCACTGCCACATTATTAAAAACATCTCACTGCCACATTATTAAAAACATCCCACTGCCACATTATTAAAAACATCCCACTGCCACATTATTAAAAACATCTCACTGCCACATTATTAAAAACATCCCACTGCCACATTATTAAAAACATCTCACTGCCACGGTATTAAAAACATCTCACTGCCACATTATTAAAAACACCTCACTGCCACATTATTAAAAACACCCCACTGCCACGGTATTAAAAACACCCCACTGCCACGGTATTAAAAGCACCCCACTGCCACGGTATTAAAAGCACCCCACTGCCACGGTATTAAAAGCACCCCACTGCCACGGTATTAAAAGCACCCCACTGCCACGGTATTAAATGCACCCCACTGCCACAGTATTAAATACCCCCCACTGCCACGGTATTAAATACACCCCACTGCCACGGTATTAAATACACCCCACTGCCACGGTATTAAATACACCCCACTGCCACGGTATTAAATACACCCCACTGCCACGGTATTAAATACACCCCACTGCCACGGTATTAAATACACCCCACTGCCACGGTATTAAATACACCCCACTGCCACGGTATTAAATACACCCCACTGCCACGGTATTAAAAACACCCCACTGCCACGGTATTAAAAACACCCCACTGCCACGGTATTAAAAACACCCCACTGCCACGGTATTAAAAACACCCAACTGCCACGGTATTAAAAACACCCCACTGCCACGGTATTAAAAACACCCCACTGCCACGGTATTAAAAACACCCCGCCGCCACGGTATTAAAAACACCCCGCCGCCACGGTATTAAAAACACCCCGCCGCCACGGTATTAAAAACACCCCGCCGCCACGGTATTAAAAACACCCCGCCGCCACGGTATTAAAAACACCCCACTGCCACGGTATTAAAAACACCCCACTGCCACGGTATTAAAAACACCCCACTGCCACGGTATTAAAAACACCCCACTGCCACGGTATTAAAAACACCCCACTGCCACGGTATTAAATACACCCCACTGCCATTTTTCTTCACTCTCCTCTTTGAGCGAAAGTACTGTGCCTGAAAGTGATTTGGCCGATTGTTACAGCCACGACAAAGCTTGCCATACTTGCTGGGTGTTGCACACCACAATTACCACATTTGCTCTCTTGCCTGAGGCTATGATGGCTCTCTGCTTTTATGTCCCTGGCTTTTGATTCTGACTGCTTCCCGATTCATTCTCTTTTAGCTTTGTGTCAATACACAGCATGTACCTGTGTGGGTTGCTGATGAGGACGTAGCTCGAAGATGAGTTTTGCTGGCCTCTGCAGTATGACAAATATCCAGAGTCCTCTGTAGGCTAAGGTTCTCTTCCCTCGAGAGTCTCTCTTCCACTCATTCATTTGTCGCCCCAAACAAGATCCTATCTTTGAGATTTTTATCTCTCTGGTCACCGTACTCACAGTTGTCCAGCTGCGTTCACAAATCTTTGACCCAGTTGTCAACTGTCTCCCCGTCATGCTGACCATGTTGTTAGAACTTGTATCTTTCAAGTACCTCGTTCCTGCAGGGCTCACAGTGTGTATGGAACTTCTGGAGTTCCTGTTCCCAATCATCTGAATCCTCCCCCTCAAATAGCATGATGTTATTTTGAATATCCTGCGCTTCAGCGCCAGCACAGTGCAGCAAAATGGTGACTTCCGTTTTTCTTGACTTTTGGACAAGCTCCGTCTGTGACAGCACGGTGCATATGGAAAAGCTGCTCCCAGTGCCTCCAGTTCTCGACCACATTCCCCGTTCTAAAGGAGAAAGATTCTAGTGGCTTAAACATATTCATTTTTAGTTCCTCGTGGAGGATCTCTAAGTCTTACTCACGTTGTTGTTCTTGTGGACTTTTTTGTTTCACAGCCTCCAGTTTTCATCGAAACTTTCAGAAACTTGGCGTAGATATGTAAAAATACCCTGCGCAGACAGTAACCATCTCCGATTTTGAAAATTCCTCCGAGAAAAAAAAGTTATGACGTCAAAATATCTCCGCTAATGGAAATCGCCTAAAAAATTATCTCCGAAACTAGGCAAGCTTTTTGAATTCTGTTTGCGGGAATCGAACAGGGCATTAGCAGAGATTAATTACCACACATATGATACATCACTGTGATGTCATATCAATTTTTATGACGTCATTCCTATTTTTTTAACATTTTTTGTTTCACAACCCAGAGTTCATCGGATCTTCATGAAACTTCCCATGTATATGCAGAAAGCCCACGCGCAGGCAGTAACCATCTCCGATTTTGGAAATTCTTTCTCGAAAAAAAGTTGACGTCATAATATCGCCGCTAATGGAAATCGCCTGTACCATTATCTCCGAAACTAGGCAAGCTGTTTGAATTTTGTTTGCGGGAATCAAGCCGGGAATTAGCACAGAATTTATCGCAAACCTGATACATCACAATGACGTCATCATTAAGAGGACGAGGATCTTAGCTCATTCGAGCTTGTTTTCCTGAGTTATTTCGGTCCATGGCTTCAGGACTTCGACACCATGTGGTGATCATAAGCAGGAACCATGCGACGTCATCTCCGTAAACAGGTCTCACAGTTCCTTTATTCAATCTCATGAGAGTAAGTAAGAAGAACAACAACAATAACAAGCCCACCCTAGCCCCCCTCAAATCTACCGTGCTCGTGCCAGATTACGTAACGGGATATTAAACCAAAACCTTACAATAACCACTGATAGGCCGATCCGGATTCGGACCTGAACCAAAATCTAATCAGCTTGATCTTGTCACCTATCCAACTCATCCACCTAGTTTCGTACGATTCCATACATACCTTTTTGAGACATCCTGCTCACAGACAAATATACAGGGGTCAGAGCATAATCACCATCCACCTTTAGTGTCAGAGGTAATAAGTATGAATTCTGTTCAAATACTGTGTATTAATAATGAATGTTAAAAATTATATAAAACAAAATTGTGTTCAAACCTGGGACAAACAATGAAAGTAGTCAAATACGATAGTACACCTTCCAAAACAGATTACACCAAGCTTGGAGGTTTGGTTGGTAACAGAGAGGGAGGTGATCAAAGTCAGGAATTCGAGATACTTTAATAACGGAGGTAATCAAGGTATGTAAACCATCGTGGGAAAACGAGAGGCTAACGTTTCAGACTTTAACCCTTCGTCGGAGTAAAGATCATCTCACCTTGTTTGCCACGGCAGTTCTGTTGATTCCATCCATTGTCTCACTCGGACACCGATGCGGATCGACGTGATCGTTCACCAGCAAGAACTCCTTTAGCAGTCCCCTACCAGTTTCACCGGAGGGTACGATATCGGTTTGCTCTCCATCCGTCCATCCCACCTGGGGGTTTTCAGACTTTTTCCCAAAACTCTTCAACATATTTAACTGAAACTTGGTACCTGGCTTCATTGTGATAAGCTACAGAACAAGTTCGAGTTTCCTGGAGTTTTTTTATTTTAATTTTCACTGAGTTATTCAATTTTTGGAGTTAGACATCACACATCAGTTGGGGGACGTGTATTACAAATCACTTCTCGCTCTTGTTCGAGATACTTTAATCGATTTGGCAAAGGATTGGCAGATGTAATTTAACATAAGGAAGTGTAAAGGGATTGGGATGGGTAAGAATCATGAAAATTGGGATTACATGATGCATGGGACAATCTTGGACCTTGTCACACAGAAGGAAGGACCTGTGGGTGGGAATGGATACGGGGGGGGCGGGGGGGGGTAACCAGACAGGGCATTGCCACGTAAAGAAGGTTAAGCGAATAGGGGTTTAGGTTGTATCCCTCGGTAGGTTTGGAAATGTAAATGGTATTAGTGACCGGCAGGCGGACAGCAAAAGGACAAGGACAGGCTCAGAACAGACAACCGAACTGTACTCATCAGTGGCAAAAGTGAATTTGATCTTTGGTAAAATAATTTGTTTTCCTTCAAGGTGCTAAGTACTCACCGTGTACGTTTTGTGTAATTGGGTACAGGTGCAGGACCTCAGTCCCAGAAGGTTAATCCGAAGTTGGTCCAGGAAATGCAGACGTTTGTTCAAATACTGGATTTAGTGGAAGTTATTACTGGGTCAATAAACTCAGAGGATGATCTTTTTGGGAGGAAAGCTGGATGGATAACCTCGCTGGCACTGCTCTAGCTCCAACACTACAGAGGCTCCATCAACAGGCATCATGCAGGCAGAAACAATTAGTGAAACTGCATAACATGGCCGAGCACGTGTACCACAATAGGACAGAACAGTTGTGTGTATTTGTGTGTGCCATCCACCAGTGGCACGTTAACCCATGATATTCATGCAGCAGGAGGCGATGCAGGCCACCACATCCCAACATCCCAACATCGCAAAGAGCATATTAGGTACAAATTACAAACACCAGGCTATTGAAATTGCAACCCTCACTGAGCATACAGGTGATGGCACTGAGGCAGGTATGACCCACGAGCAATGATGTCGACGTGTGGATAAAATAACTGATGAGTCAATGGAATATAAAGACATCAAGTTTAAAAATCTTACACCAATGGGGTGAGGAAATTTAGTGACAACGGCAAGCTATGCCTATTATGGTTCTTGCAGATGACACCTTGATCCAGGCTGACCAGAACAGAGGGAGGGGGGGGGGCAGTTGGGCCAGTTGGGCCAGTTGGCATGGGCCTATGATTATGAGGGGGTCCAATGTTAAACAAGTAAAGGAACAAAAAATTACACACTTACATTGATTTTTGTTTTGTTGGTCAATATCAAAATATTACGACCAATATTATTATCTCTATTATAATACCAGGCTTGCACACTAAAAACTCGGCTCGCCGTCACACGATCCCTATGAAATTGCTGTGGCACTTAGCGGACATGCCGACAATGTTTGGGAAGTTTTGGCGTTCCATAGTACCACTTGCATTTTGCACAATGCATATTTTTGTCATTCTCCGTGTACGGTCTGTCGTCTGCTACCAGCTACTGTATGTTGTACTGCTATTCCGTGCATGTGCACGAGTATCGCGAGTATAATCTATTGGCTGGTCGGTGGAAACAAAATTACTGACCGAGAAGATTTTCACAAACTTTAAAGCTCTAGAATATAACAGGTTGAACAAAATTAAGATGTTTTACTTAATATTGTTTTTGTTTTTTTTGTCATTTCAGATCAGTTTTGTGGGACAATGAAAAAAATATGAAAGTAAAACATTTCTATATCATGTGGGAAGAACAAATATTGAACGCCTCTCCACATCACTCCATTGTCTTATGTACATTTTGAATAAAATTTCTTGCCATGACCCTTTTAGGTCATCTCTTCGAGCATGACCTAATAATATGGGTGTCGATGTCCTTCGATCCGTCCGTCCGTTCACAATGAAGTTGAAGCGGGAGATCTGGTCATTAGTGATCCTGATAGAGGTCGATGAGACGTACACGATGGTATGACTTTCAAGGTCACCGAAGGTCAAGGTCAAGGTCACGAGGCCTTTGAAGTTGCGAAAATGACGATTTTCAAATTCTATCTCCTCCGCCATTTTTCAAGCGATCTTGAATTTGATTGTAGCATATGAATCTCTATTATAATATCTAGACATTTATAATATTATAATATTTAGACAATATCTAAATTTGGTCGGGCCGGATTTTCGATATTCGCTTTCGTTTTCGTGTCACGTGACTTCAAAGTTGGCAAAAAATGCGAAAATGACGATTTTCAAAATCTATCTCCTCCTACATTTCTCATGCGATCTTGAATTTGATTGTGGGATATGAATGTATGGGACAATATCTAAATTTGGTCAGGACGGATTTTCGAATTTCGCTTTCGTTTTCACGTCACGTGACTTCAAAGTTTGCAAAAACTGCCCTACCTTCAGGAGGCTATATATTCTCTACTGGGCATGGTAGAAATTAGTCAATGGTGTCATTGCATAGCAGCTGACCTTGTCTTTCATGTCCATTCGAAAGAATACCGATATCTTCGAATACGTATATGTCACGTGACTTTGAATTTTGTAAAAACTGCTTCATGTAGTTGCAAAATGACGATTTTCAAAATCTATCTCCTCCTACATTTCTCAAGCAATCTTAAATTTGATTGTGGCATATGAATCTATGGGACAATATCTAAATTTGATCAGGCCGGATTTTCGATATTCGCTTTCGTTTTCGCGTCACGTGACTTCAAAGTTGGCCAAAATACCCTCCTGACCTGAGAACACTACACCCTCGTAACAGGAACTCATGCTGAGATGACCGTCACTCCCGCACGGATGTATTTTTATATAAATCGTTTTAGTTATTTTACCTGCAAGTACATCATGTACACTACATGTACATCTGTATACCCATACATCAATCATATGTACTTAGCACTGATTACAAAAATACTTAATGAGCAGTTTGAAATGGGGGCCTGGCCTGGGCCCTGGCCTACATTTCCCATGTGGCCTGGGCCCCTTACCAGCTTTGCACGAGCCTGGATCCAGGCATGAGAATCCATCTTGCGAAGGTCCTCAGCACAGCGACCTGGCACTCAACGCTGCTGCACAACCCAGAGGCATTGCAGTCATCACCATTGGCACCTGAAAGCGGATAGATAAATGATGTTGAGAATTGCAGACCTCCTCGGTACATCGTTCCACGTTTCTAAGACCATTAGGGTGTTCATCTACTCATGAAAACGTGAAAGCGATCACCAATGTGGTGCCCGTTGGTATCGATCCCACGTGATGGTGCAAACAAACGACCCACTCGACACTATCTCGCTAAGCACAAGCTTTCTTCGAACTCCAGGAAAACCCGAATTTACAAGTAAATGAGGAAATTGGACCCAGATCACATTTACTAACTCGCTATCAGGTGCAAGTCATGAACTCCCACATAATTAATGACCCACGTGTTACAGGTAACTTTGATCAGCACCTTGTGCTGCACCATTGGACACCTGTTTGTCAAACGTTGATTGGATTCCATACCTGAATACCGTGTTATTTATTATTAGTCCCCCACTGGGTTCACCAGAGCGGAGGACACTGGAGGTTGTCCGTCCGTCCCACCTGCGGTTTTTCAGATTTTTTTCTCCAAACCCTCTAACTTATTCAATTGAAACTTGGTACGTGACTTTACCATGATAAGTTACAGAACAAGTTCGAGTTTCAGGACGTTTCCTCAATTTCTCACAGAGTTATGCCCTTTATGGACTTTGAAATATCACATCGGAAGGAGGGCGTGTATTACAAATCAATTGCTTGCTTGCTCGTTGTTGTTCTTGTTCTTCTTCTTGTTGTTGTTGTTCGATTTTATCTGAACATTAAATACACATGATATGTTTTATAAATTTAAATATGTAACTGTAACTTCAATTTATTTCACGATTTGCTTTGTTTGACTTTGTATACACCTCGCTGTACACATTTGCACACCTTTGTTTTAATGTTCTCACCGTTTGTCTTGCACTGTTGTGTCTATGTCTGAGTCTCTTATCTGTTTCTATTGTCTGAAGGAACTCTTTCAGTAGCCTCGAGCATGAACTGAAGATGGACCCGAGATACTCTTTTCCATCTGTGGATATCTTTCCCATCCATTCCCAACATCGATTGTGTGGAATTGATGGACGGATCAACGGACTAATGGACCTACTTACAGACAGACGGACGGATGGACGGACAGATCGATGGAAGGACGGATCGATGGATGGATCAACGGACTAATGGACTTACTTTCAGACAGACGGATGGGCGGATGGACGGACGGATCGATGGACGGATGGATGAACGGACGGATGGACGGACGGATGGACGGACAGACCGATCGATCGCTGGTCGTTATTTCTCAGGTATTTATTTCAGATGTTTGTTTATGTCACGTGTTAAGGAGTTCTGTACATGTACATGTTACTAACGGCCTGTATACACGTTACAACCTTTCTGCATCTTTTGCAAAACAACATTTGCACTCACAACAACATCATACATTTAGTAACTGTGTGTGTGTGTGTGTGTGTGTGTGTGTGTGTGTGTGTTCGTTCGATCTTGGAAATATAGAAATACACAAGCAAAGTACCCGCCCATGGGCGGGTACAGTTATCTGTTGAATGGCGTTGGTCCCGTCTCGATCGGATGAAATTGATGTTATCCGGTGACCTTGACCCCGTGACCTTTGACCTTGACCTTGATCCCCTTATGTCCGTTACCAAGGATCACATATGCCAAGTTTCATCTCATTCTATCCAATGGTTTGGCCGTCTATAAAGGACAAACAAACATGAAAAATTGACGTTTTAGTCCATTTATGACGTCATAACTCAAAAACCGGAAGTCGGAAGTGAATGTCGTCAATCAACTGTCATTTAATTTCGATTATCTGTCGAATGGCGTTGGTCCCGTCTCGATCGGATGAAATTGAGAAATTGAAGTTACCCGGTGACCTTGACCCCTTGACCCTGTGACCTTTAACCTTGAACTTGACCCCCCCCCCCCATGTCCGTTCTCATGTCCCAAGGATCACTCATGCCAAGTTTCATCTCATTCCATCCAACGGTTTGGCCGCCTATAAAGGACGAACAAACAAACAAGCAGTCATAGACTGGTACTTACGAAATTGTCAACTTGACCTCTGACCTTGTCTAATAAAAGCTGTCTCTCGAGAAGGTAGCGACGCAAACTAGTAGTTTCTATGATGATTCTGTATCAAACCATCAAAAATCGTAACGTCGACCGAAGTAAAAATCTCCATTTCTCCACGCAATTATACCTTAACGTAACTCAACGACGACGCGTCTACTCGAGCGCACTGCATCATGGGACGACCCGTGATGCGTCGAGTGAAATATTTTTTATACAATCTTTAAACGTCTCCAAAACATCCGATTTTTACCAGAATTTCGACAACGGAGTTTTAAGCGTCCTAAGCGATCGCAAAAACCGAAGACAAAATTAAAATTGAAGTTAAAACGAACTCGTAACGTCGAGCGAAGCAAAAATACTCCATTTCTCCACATGAATTTACGGAATTATATTTGACCTCACTGTGACCTTGACCTTTGACCGATTTTGACCAAAATCTAATCAGTGCTCGCCTTCACCCTCCTGAATCACGTGGTGTAATTTGACATTGGTAGCTTCTTCCGTTCTCGAGTTATCGTGCCTACAAACAAACAAACAAACAAACAAGCAGTCATAGACTGGTACTTACGAAATCATCAACTTGACCTCTGACCTTGTCTAATAAAAGCTGTCTCTTGAGAAGGTAGCGACGCAAACCAGAAGTTTCTACGATGATTCTGTACCAAACCATCAAAAATCGAATGTTTTGGATGTTTGACCTCACTGTGACCTTGACCTTTGACCGATTTTGACCAAAATCTAATCAGCACGAGCCATCACCCTCCTGAATCACGTGGTGTAATTTGACATTGGTAGCTTCTTCCGTTCTCGAGTTATCGTGCCTACAAACAAACAAACAGAAACGGAAGTCATCAATATACTTATGAAATCTTTAGATTTCGTAAGTAACAAGCAGTCATAGACTGGTACTTACGAAATCGTCAACTTGACCTCTGACCTTGTCCAATAAAATCTGTCTCTCGAGAAGGTAGTGTCGCAAACCAGAAGTTTCTACGATGATTCTGTACCAAACCATCAAAAATCGAATGTTTTGGATGTTTGACCTCACTGTGACCTTTACCTTTGACCGATTTCGACCAAAATCTAATCAGAACTAGCCATCACCCTCCTGAACCACGTGGTGTAATTTGACATTGGTAACTTCTTCTGTTCTCGAGTTATCTGTACCAAACCATCAAAAATCGAATATTTGACCTCACTGTGACCTTGACCTTTGACCGATTTTGACCAAAATCTAATCAGCACTAGCCATCACCCTCCCGAATCACGTGGTGTAATTTGACATTGGCAGCTTCTTCCGTTCTCGAGTTATCGTGCCTACAAACAAACAAACAAACAAACAGAAACGGAAGTCATCAATATACTTACGAAATCTAAAGATTTCGTAAGTAACAAACAAACAAGCAGTCATAGACTGGTACTTACGAAATCGTGAACTTGACCTCTGACCTTGTCTAATAAAAGCTGTCTCTCGAGAAGGTAGCGACGCAAACCAGAAGTTTCTCCGATGATTCTACACCAAACCATCAAAAATCGAATGTTTTGGATGTTTGACCTCACTGTGACCTTGACCTTTGACCGATTTTGACCAAAAGCTAATCAGCACTAGCCATCACCCTCCTGAATCACGTGGTGTAATTTGACATTGGTAGCTTCTTCTGTTCTCGAGTTATCTGTACCAAACCATGAAAAATCGAATATTTGACCTCACTGTGACCTTGACCTTTGACCGATTTCGACCAAAATCTAATCAGCACTAGCCATCACCCTCCTGAATCTCGTGGTGTAATTTGACATTGGTGGCTTCTTCCGTTCTCGAGTTATCGTGCCTACAAACAAACAAACAAACAAACAAACAGACAAACAAACAGAAACGGAAGGCATCAATATACTTACGAAATCTTTAGATTTCGTAAGTAACAAACAAACAGAAACGGAAGGCATCAATATACTTACGAAATCTTTAGATTTCGTAAGTAACAAACAAACAGAAACGGAAGTCATCAATATACTTACGAAATCTTTAGATTTCGTAAGTAACAAACAAACAAACATACATACAAACATATTCTGTTTTTTTAGTATGGTGGATTTGTAACTTTGGTGAACTCCAAAATAGTTCCAGGAAAGCCTCGTAGTGTGTTTAGGGCGTGAAAGAAAGAGGATTATTCTGGGAATAGGAAAAGGAAAATGAGGTTCTAAGAAGATAGCAGAAGAGTTATTTGGTGGAGAGGAGGGTGTTAACCTCCAGAGAGGGTAAGGAGTCCTCCATTATCACCACATGGGGAGGGTGTTAACCTACAGAGAGGGTAAGGGGTCCTTCATGCTCGCCACATGGGGAGGGTGTTAAACTCCAGAGAGGGTAAGGAGTCCTCCATTATCACCACATGGGGAGGGTGTTAACCGACAGAGAGGGTAAGGAGTCCTCCATTATCACCACATGGGGAGGGAGTTAACCTACAGAGAGGGTAAGGGGTCCTTCATGCTCGCCACATGGGGAGGGGGTTAACCTCCAGAGAGGGTATGGGGTCCTCCATGCTCACCACATGGGGAGGGGGTTATCCTCCAGAGAGGGTAAGGGGTCCTCCATGTGCACCACATGGGGAGGGTGTTAACCAACAGAGAAGGTAAGGGGTCCTCCATGCTCGCCACTTGGGGAGGGTGTTAACCTCCAGCGAGGGTAAGGGGTCCTCCATTTGCACCACATGGGGAGGGTGTTAACTAATCGAGAGGTTAAGGGGTCCTCCATGCTCGCCACTTGGGGAGGGTGTTAACCAACAGAAAGGGTAAGGGGTTCTTCATGCTCGCCACTTGGGGAGGGTGTTAACCAACAGAAAGGGTAAGGGGTTCTTCATGCTCGCCACTTGGGGAGGGTGTTAACCAACAGAAAGGGTAAGGGGTCATCCATGCTCGCCACTTTGGGAAGGGGGTTAACCTACAGAGAGGGTAAGGGTTCCTCCATGCTCACTACTTTTGGAGGGGGTTAACCAACAGAGAGGGTAAGGGGTCCTTCATGCTCACCACATTATTTCCACTCCACAATTGTTATCTGATGTCAGAAATGCTCTTCACATAACTGTGACGCAGTGGGGTCATCAACAGTTGCGCCAATTTTGCGAATATTCAGATGAGACTTCATTGTCTGCACTGTCGATCATTTGGCCTCGTGAAGGGAAGGTTTCCAGGTTTCAAGACTGTTCGACATGACCCAATTGTTGTCACCACCTAATAATGTCATATTCAAACCGTACCACACTCTCACCTTGACCATTGAACTCGAACTACAAAGGAAAACTTACAATGTGTGTACATTATGTACTGCTACGTTGTGTGTACATTATGTACCGGTATGTTGTGTGTTCATTATGTACCATGTACGTTGTTTGTATATTATGGATACATTATGTACCGGTACGTTGTGTGTAAATTATGTATATATTATGTACTCTCACCTTGACCATTGAACTCGAACTATAAAGGAAAACTTACAATGTGTGTACATTATGTACCGGTATGTTGTGTGTACATTATGTACCATGTACGTTGTTTGTATATTATGTAGACATTATGTACTGGTACATTGTGTGTACGTTGTGTGTACATTATGTATACATTATGTACCTGTACGTTGTGTGTACATTATGTACCGGTAGGTTGTGTGTACATTACGTATTCATTACGTACCGGTATGTTGTGTTTACATTATGTACCGATGCGTTGTGTGTATATTATGTATACATTATGTACCGGTATGTTGTGCGTACATTATGTATACATTATGTACCGGTATGTTGTGTGTACATTATGTACCTGTACATTGTGTGTACATTATATACCGGTATGTTGTGTGTACATTATGTACACATTATGTACCGGTATCTTGTGTGTACATTATGTATACATGATGTACCTGTACATTGTGTATACATTACGTACTGGTATGTTGTGTGCACATTATGTACACGTTATGTACTGGTACGTTGTGTGTACATTATGTACCGATACATTGTGTGTATATTATGTACCGGTGTGATGTGTGTACATGATGTATACATTATGTACTGGTACGTTGTGTGTATATTACGTATACATTATGTACCGGTATGTTGTGTGTATATTACGTATACATTATGTACCGGTATGTTGTGTGTACATTATGTACCGGTATGTTGTGTGTACATTATGTATACATTATGTATCTGTACATTGTGTGTACATGACGTACCAGTATATTTTGTATACATTATGTACCGGTGCATTGTGTGTATATTATGTCTACATTATGTACTTGGATGTTGTGTGTATATTATGTATACATTATGTACGGGTATGGTGTGTATATTATGTTTACATTATGTACCGGCATGTTGTGTGTATATTATGTATACATTATGTACCGGTATGTTGTGTGTACATTATGTATACATTATGTACCTGTACATTGTGTGTATATTATGTATACATGATGTACCGGTACATTGTGTGTTTATTATGTATATATTTTGTACCGGTACATTGTGTGTATATTATGTATACATTATGTACCGGTATGTTGTTTGTATATTATGTGTACATTATGTACCGGTATGTTGTGTGTACATTGTGTTGTTATGTATACATTATGTACCGGTATGTTGTGTTTACATTATGTATACATTATGTATCTGTACATTGTGTGTACATTACATACCGGTATGTTTTGTGTACATTATGTACCGGTGCATTGTGTGTATATTATGTATACATTATGTACTTGGATGTTGTGTGCATATTATGTATACAATATGTACCGGTATGGTGTGTATATTTTGTGTACATTAAGTACCGGCATGTGTGTACATTATGTGTCTGTACATTGTGTGTACATTATGTACTGGTATGTTTTGTATACATTATGTACCGGTGCATTGTGTGTATATTATATATACATTATGTACTTGGATGTTGTGTGCATATTATGTATACATTATGTACCGGTATGGCGTGTATATTATGTGTACATTATGTACCGGCATGTGTGTACATTATGTATACATTATGTACCGTTGTGTTGTGTGTATATTATGTATACATTATGTACCGGTATGTTGTGTGTACATTATGTACCGGTGCATTGTGTGTATATTATGTATACATTATGTACCGGTATGTTGTGTGTACATTATGTACCGGTATGTTGTGTGTATATTATGTACCGGTATGTTGTGTGTACATTATCTACCGGTATGTTGTGTGTACGTTGTGTGTATATTATGTATACATTATGTACTGGTATGTTGTGTGTACGTTGTGTGTATATTATGTATACATTAGGTACCGGTATGTTGTGTGTATATTATGTATACATTATGTACCCATATGTTGTGTGTACATTATGTACCTGTATGTTGTGTGTATATTATGTATACATTATGTACCAGTATGTTGTGTGTACATTATGTACCGGTATGTTGTGTGTATATTATGTATACATTATGTACATTATGTACCGGTATGTTGTGTGTATATTATGTATACATTATGTACCCATATGTTGTGTGTACATTATGTACCAGTATGTTGTGTGTATATTATGTATACATTATGTACCAGTATGTTGTGTGTACGTTGTGTGTACATTGTAACGTACATCTCTCATTTAATGATGTCCAGATTTGTTCAAGATAGATCAACAATTTAAGGAGGAAACAAAGTGGGATAAACGATATCTTTTCCTTCTCTTTGTCCCTCCCAATACCAAGATAACTCATCCAGTGTTGGGGTTAAGTTGGGAAATTATTTATCAATTTTTTTTTTATCAAAGGGGAAGTCAATTTACCAATCGGTTTTGTACATTCCACTCCTATAATACACGTCACATTGCCATATACATTTACCAAAGTTAGGTTCTTTTTTATGTTGAAATAAAATGTCATCGTCCAAGGCATCAAAACAAACCTGAACCTGCTATCTTGTGTTGTAATAGTAAGCACCTCGATTAGGCCTCAATCCGCCATCACTTCATTGGAAAGATGGGAAATGGCCTGATGGTTGTGGGGCAGTGAAGGCAGGGGTGTTACAGCATGTGTTGTTTCCAAGTTGTGGCAAAATGACGCTGCCCTAAGCTCTCTGTGTATTGCTGGCTGACTTCATGTTCACAGGTGTCCGTTTCCTCTGTGCTTGTGCCTGGGGCCCTGCACGCCAACCTGTATCATTTGGAGGAATCTTGGATTCCAGAGACAGTGACAGAAACAAATGGAGTTTATTTTTCAAGGACTTTCCTGACTCTCTGATTGACCGTCCCATCATCGAGAGG
>NC_140972.1:93286659-93413159 GCF_056783735.1 Eptatretus burgeri
CTCATCCGGGTATTGGAGAATGACTGAGACTTCCAGGAACCTGGGCCTCGTTTTTCTTGTGCAGTACATGTATAGGCCTACAGTGTTTGTGCACATTGATTATATTTGAGAGTATACACTAAGTAATTGTGATGTATAAGCCGGAGGGGTGAAAACCAAGACAACACCCAAGTTGGACCAGCACGTTTACCCCCCCCCCCTCTGGTCTGCACACACTGCACATGCGTGCCTGGGTAACTTCACGCAGAACATGTCACTGTCATATGTGTATGGCCTCATGTTGTTACGTGATGCTATGACCGACCGTATGTTGAGTACGCTGAACTATGCATGATAAACATGTAATGGTAGAATTTCAAATCTCCCTCTTCTCTCTGGGTGCTGTATAATTACCTTTCTCCTCCTCTCCTCCTTCACTCTATCTCCCCACATCCTCGTCTCTCTCACTCTGTCTCTCTCTTTCTGTCTCTTGCAGATGTGGATGTGTCCCCTCACAGGAGGAAGACCCTCTCAAGATCAGGCCCGACCTGCTCCTATGGTTGACAGTGAGTGCCCCGGCCACAGTAGAGGAAAGAGAGTGGCGTGTGTGTGTGTGTGTGTGTGTGTGTGTGTGTGTGTGTGTGTGTGTGTGTGTGTGTGTGTGTGTGTGTGTGTGTGTAAGAATTGTATTATTATTAGCCAGTGGGTCACCCACATAGTTCAGATGGCAGAGCACTGGTATGGTTTTGCAGAGGACCTGTGTTTGATTCTTGGTCTGGGCATGTAATTTTTCCACATATATTTACAATCGTTCTATCCTCTTCATTTTCTAATTGTAATTTATTTTATACATAAATATTATATAATGTTATACTGTTTGTGTAATTCAGTTTGTCTCCCCCAAAATATATGAACATTGAATCCCTTCTGTGCGAAATTTGCATTCCCAATCAAAAACATCATACATGTCACGTGATCAACTATCTTATACAATATAACTACTTGAACTCTATCATTAATATTCATCACCAAATAACCCAATCGTACGCAATCTTCCATGTCACATGATCACTCAAGGCCGTTGCGCGTACACATAAATCTTGTAAATATGGGCTCGCCCTTTAACTCCGTCCAGCAAAATTGCGAAAACAATGGGGGATATGATATCTTAATGTCTTTTTCTCCTTGTTCATGGTCATTGGCCAACGTTTGCGGTCCCTCGAGGCATATGACTATCAAAGAGAATTTTTACAGTGCGGTTGCTATTCCCAAGAACTACTTGTAGTTCCGCAAGAACTGCATGGTCGGAAAGTCTTTCCACCATACTTTACACTTTCCTTTGTATGGATCACATGGCAAAGCACAGCAACAATTTGTTTAATTAGACTTCTATTCACTTTTCTTTTTACCTCCTGCCACCGAAGGTGAAGGAGGTTATGTTTTCACCCCTCTCTGTTTGTTTGTTACTTGCAAAATCGAAGATTTTCCAAGAATATTGGTCACTCGATTTTGTTCTTCTGTCTGTCTGTCCATGTGTTTGTTTGTTTGTTTGTTTGTCTGTTTGTCTGTCTGTTTGTCTGCTTGCCTGTGTATCACCTACAGGAAACAATTGTAAACCGATCTTCACGAAACTTCACCACTTGGTCGAGTTTGTCATGAAGAATAAGCCTATTGTTTTTAAGGTCAAAAGGTCAACGTCAGCCAAAGGTCAACAACTTTGATGCTATTTCTAAAATCCTCAATTTTCATCTGATTGACTTGAAATTTGAAAAAATCTGACTCTAAGGGGATTTTAGGGGAGTTGCTCCCCAAAATGTGCATTGGCTTTCTTTTCTGAAACAGCACACACAATTTCGATGAAACTTGACCACAACCTTTATCACCCATGATGTACCAAGGTTTGTTCATGGCATTAACAAACCAATCCATCGGTATTTACTTTCTTCTCCATTATATATTTTGTGTGTCGGCCATGCCTAACAGTGGTTGCCTGATTATCTTATCCAGATGCAACCAGGTGAGCACCCAGGGGTATTGCCCCTATGTTTAATATCTCTGTGAGGTTCTTTGTCATCAATCCTGTATGTCCTGCTATCACTGGTACAATTTTGGCATTCTTCAGCTTTCAGGATTCACTTAATTCTTCAGGTCTTGGTGTTTGGTCATTTTCTTGATTTCTGCATCATTAGTCCAAAGTTACTGATATTAACACATCAATTAGCAATGCCTTCTTCTCTTCTTTTTTTGTAACTAAGTGTGATATCTGGTTGCAACGCTTTGTTTTCGATGTTCACGCTCAACGGGATCATGAGTTCGTACATGAGCGGTACTTCAATGTTTTCAATGATTACTTGTGCTTCATGTTCCGACAAATTTTCTGGAGCAGGCATCAAGGTTTTTGCAAATGTGCTAGTGGATTACTTTGCAAACTCTGTTGTGTCGTTGTGTGGACAGCTGTTCTGAGATGAGTTTGTTTTTGTGTGTGTGTTCAGTTATTAAGCATATCATATCATTCTCTTGACAAACCCCACCTCCACCCCTCACCTTTCTCTTCTTTTTTTTTCTCTGTCTCTGTCTCTCTCTGTCTCTGTCTCTGTCTCTCTCTCTCTTTCCCCTCTCTCTCCTGCTCTCTCTCTCCTGCGCTCTCTCTCTCCCTTGCTGTCTGTCTGCCACTGGACGTATCCGGATGGTCGTTATGTCTGGATGGTGGTTATCTCCATATGTGTCTGGATGATGATTATTACCAGGCGGGGTTTGTCTACATACGTGTCCACATGGTATTTATCTCTGGACGTGTCCGGTTGGGAATTTGTCTCCAGACGTGTCCGGAAGGGAGTTTGTCTCCATATGTGTCCAGATGGGAGTTTGTCTCTGGACGTGTCCTGGCGGTGTTTATGTCCGGATGGGAATTTGTGTCCAGGCAGTGTGTATGTCTGGACAGGGGTTTGTCTCCAGATATGTCCGAGCGGTATTTGTCTCTGGACGCATCCGGGCAGTGTTTGTCTCCGGACATGTCCGGGCGGTGTTTATGTGCTGATGGGAGTTTATCTCCGGATGCGTCAGAGCGGTATTTATGTCTGAGCGATGTTTGTCTCCAAACGTATCTGGGCAGTGTTTATGTCTGAATGGGAGTTTGCCTCAAGACACGTATCTCTATATGTGTCTGGACGGTGGTTATGTCCAGGCGGGGTTTGTCTCCAGACATGTCCGAATGGGAGTTTGTCTCCAGACAGCTTGGCTCTGGACGCGTCCGAGCGGTGTTTATCTCCAGACATGTCTGGGCGGTGTTTGTCTCTGGGTGGTATTTATAGTATGACCGGGAGAAAATGGATTTCAGACATTATTTTGTTTCCACTTCACTGTTATTCTATTCAGAATCATTTTGATGAGATAGTGTGAATCGTAATTAACGCTCCACCACACGTCTGCCTTCCCTTCCTCTCACCTCTCACAGCCTTCCCTCTCCCTCCCTCCTCTCTCTCTCTCGCCCTCCCTCCCCTCTCTTTCCCCCTCCCTCCCCTCTCTTTCCCCTCCCTCCTCTGTCTTTCCTACTCCCTCCTCTGTCTTTCCCACTCCCTCCCCTCTCTTTCTCCCTCCCTCCTCTGTCTTCCCTCCTCCCTCCTCTCTCTCTCTCCCTCCCTCCTCTCTTTCCCCCTCCCTCCTCTCTCGCTCTCTCTCCTCCTCCCTCCTCTCTCTTTCCCCCTCGATTTACTCACTCTCCGTCCACCCCTCTCTATCACCCCCTTCTTTCCTTCCCCCCATCTCAGTGTTCCCGTCAGTGAAGCATGGGTGGTATTTACTCGTGATATATTTACGAGTCATATTGTTGTGGAGCCGGGCATCGGCGGCGAGCACGACCGCTGGGTGGAGCAGTAGAGTCGGCTCCATCGAACACCCGGAATCGAGATCGTGCTTCTCGGAGAACTCCGAAAGGCACGGGTCCCTTACAGGACCGCGAATCGCCAATAATTCGGCCGCATGGAATAGGGTTAATTGCCGACTTCAATATACCTAAGTATCCACGCGGCAAAGCTACCGGAGAATTCACACCCTCGGCAGGCCTCGAGCGGAACGAGCCGTTATCGTGCTCGAACCGTGCGTAACCCGAGCGGATGGTTACCAAGACCCGTCGGTCCAAATGTACAATTTACCGTTTCCCAATTTCCCAACACGCACCGTTTCCCAACATTGCTAATTTCCCAACATTGGTAAGCCAATGAAAGAAACACAGAAACGAGCTGAGACATTCAA
Source organism: Eptatretus burgeri (assembly GCF_056783735.1). Classification (NCBI taxonomy): domain Eukaryota; kingdom Metazoa; phylum Chordata; class Myxini; order Myxiniformes; family Myxinidae; genus Eptatretus; species Eptatretus burgeri. Next base: position 93,290,890 of record NC_140972.1, read on the forward strand.
CAAAAGGGATATTTATTTACAATAGGCATGGAGCGAACACATAAAGAGCAGAGTTATCCGACTATAAGAAATGCAGTCAATGTACAAGCAAAAGCACTTATACAGTTGCTACTTAAAGACAGACACACACACACACACACACACGGACCCGTTGGGTCTTTATTGAAGGCCCTCAGCTCGAGGACAGGTGAGTTAGAGACCAGAGCCTTGCTTGGACCTGTCCACCTCGTGTGGTCTTCGACGATCCGGCTCGGCGGGACTCGAACCCACAACACGATGCCGCTCCAAGCACCAGGTACCGCGCTCTCCAACCGGCCACGCACCAATCGACCAAGGCCAAGGAGAAGATCAGAGGTGACAATGATCCAGCTCGGCGGGACTCGAACCCGCAACACGAAGATGATGACCACCATGATGACGACCACGACCCTGACCACCACGACCACGACCACGACCCTTTGAATCGTTCCCCAAAGCTCTCAGTCTGGCGTTCCTTATATTCCTTTTTCCTCCAGGGTGAGCAAATCGCCGTCTGAGGCGCTCTCCACCCTCATTGGACGGAGCGTCGTGGGAAAGTCGCTCTCTGTAGCCATCTCAATCCCATTGGCCGGGGTGCCGTGGTAAAGGTCGCTCTGTGGCAATCTCAATCCCATTGGCTGGGGTGCCATGGGAAAGGTCGCTTTCTGTGGCCTGATTGGACAAGGGGCACGCCCCTGCCTTCCTGGGCGGAGTCCCGGTCTGAAGCGATAGAAATCTCCGCCAACACACATGGGCTATGGCGTCGGTGTGTGAAGGGAAGTGAAGGAGGTTTGTTGTAAATGAATCTCCCCAGCGCACACACGTAATTCCCGTTAGACTCAGGTAGGGGCCCTAACTACAAACACACACTTACCGATATAACTGTTCTATAAGGACCTGAATGTTGAGTGCAGTAAGCTTCCAAATTCGTAACAACATAACAAAACACGGTGGATGAGTTGGTTTGGTGACAAGAATAAGCGGATTAGATTTTGGTTTGGATTCAGCACATCAGTGGAATACAAAACGTGAACTGTTCCACCTGGCAGAGGGATGCGCTCTACCGAGCGCTGTCTTGCCAAGTATCGCTCTATGAGTGGTTTTTCATTTGTTTGTTTGTCTGTTTGTCTGTTTGTCACCTATAGGTCACAATTTTTAACCGATCTTCAGAAACTTCACCACATGGTAGAGTTTGTCATAATCAAGAAGCCTATTGTTTTTGAGGTCAAACGGTCAACATAGGCCAAAGATCAACAACTTAGGTTGGATTTCTAAAATCCTCAATTTTCATCCGATTGACTAGAAATTTGAAGAAGATTTATATTTCAGGTCATTGAATTCAACCAGCCAATTATTTTTGAAGCCAACATCGGCCCAAAATGTCAACATAGGCCCAAGGTCAACAACTATGGCGAGATTTCTAAAATCCTCAATTTTCATCCGATTGACTTGATAGTTGAGGATTTATTCTTCAGTGCACTGAATTCAACCACCAATTATTTTTGAGGTCATCATAGGCCAAAGGTCAACAACTAAGGTGGTATTTCGAAAATCCTCAATTTTCATCCCATCGACTTGAAATTTGAAGAAGATTTGCAAATCAGGTCAATGGATTCAACCACCAATTATTTTTGAACTCAACATCGGCCAAATTTATAAAATTGTCAATTTTCATCCAATTAACTTGAAATTTGAATCGTTGCACATTTGGTCATTTAATTCAACCACCAATTATTTTTGAGGTCAAATTTGTTTTATGGATTTTGCAAGTATCGTGCTCTGCACAACATCTTCTTCTTGTTTGTTTGTCTGTTTGTCTGTTTGTCTGTGTACAGGATATCTCAAAAAGTTGTGGACGGATCCGGATGAAACTCGGTGTGTGACACGGATGAACTGATTAGATTTTGGGGAAGATCCGCATCTAGTGTATGTCATTGTGTAATTTGGTCAACTTTTCATATAGAATCTGGAAAGTTGTAATTTTTCACTTCCTTTGTTTACAGTGAACACAAAAACAGCTGTTTCCAATTATTTTTATTCATAAGCAGTCACCAAAATCCAAAATTTGAGAAATCGCCATATTTTACCCATTATAGCACATTCAGAGATAATAAAAAAATATCTGTTCAGCTAAATTTAACCCAGTTAGGCATTATTTACGAACCCCCCAAAAGATGACAGCCAAATATGCACAAAAAGGACGTTCTGTAGTATTGAGAACATACAATTTGAATGGATGTGCAAATACAAAACACAAAGATGCTTCGGCATATATAATTATTTAGTCATCCAAGTCCTCATTTTCCTCGTCATCGCTTGAATTCTCATCAATTGTGACATTGTTGCATGTGTCCTCAGCTCCTTCACACTTGCAGAGCTCTGTACAGGCAAGATTATGTGCCTTACAAGAGCACCGTCCACTGCACTTACTGGCGACAAAGGAACACCTCACAAGTTCCACCACAGCCTCCGGTGCTGCTGGAACTTTTGAGACAACTGGGACATAGTGGCCGTCCTCCAGTTGTCGCCATCCCAGAGTAACAGGATCCAGTAGAATTGGTACGGCTACTAAGTCTTGTAACCATATGTTGGCTTGTCGGTGTGCGCGCAATATATGCTCAGTGATGCATCCTTGAGTCGGAAGTAGCTTCTCCACACCTTGGTTACCCTTCAGCTGCTTGAACATGTGCCACCTCAGTGCCTTGGCTGATGCAAACCCAGAGTTGAACAGCTGACACACAAACTTTTCACATCCAGACAACACCCCTGGTGATGGGTACACTCCAACACCAAGTCCAGCAAGAGGCACAGATAACATCTTCGCCTGACTTCATGAAGACTTTAAAGCATGATGACTTCCCCTTTCCTTTGATGTGACCAGTGGTATCACTACCAGTGAGTGCATGCAATCCTGGCAATGCTGCTGCTCTTTCTGCACCTAGAGCAACATCGATGGGCTTGAGTTTGATTTTTCGTCGTCCATCTCCAGTGCCCATGATGATAGCACTGTCCGGCTTCAGATCAGGTACTCTTCGCAGAGCAAGCACTGGCACATCAGTATCACAAGAATATATGTGCACAGTATTGCCCAGATGACTCACTGCCACTGCATACAAGATCAACAGTGTATCAGCTTCCTCTTCTGTACTCGGAATGCTCACCATGTTTGGCTGGGAAGAAAGGACACCTTTCTGGGTGTGTGCGGTGATCGGCACTTTGCACAATCGAACAGCTTTTTGTGCAAGATAAAACACAAGATTGTCTTTTGTTTCCTTAGTGCTCAGAAATGACTTGAAGTCGTTAATGCATGGAGTATCGTCTACTTTATACCCCTTGTCCTGTGTTCTCCCTGCCGCACGAAGCTGTCTGGTTCTGTCCTTGAGTGAATTAATGATGCTGAAGTTGTCAAATGCTAGGTATGCATTCATGTAACCAACCGATTTACCATGAACACTTCGAATAAAGCAGTCCAACAGATCTTTGCAGGTTTTAATTTGGCTTTTGTAGACAACCATCTCCTGTACGAGAACCATCTTGGATTTTTGTCATTAGCCATGTTTGGAAAAATTGGAAACAGCTGATTTGTAGTCCTATGTGATCTTAGGAAGTAAAAAAACACAAGTTTCCAGATTCTATATGAAAAGTTGACCATTGTATGAATTGCTATATAACAACACACTATACTAATCCCGGATCCAACTACTATAATTTTTGAAGTGATTCTTCACCATTGAAAGATCGGGCCAAAAACGAGATATCGAACGATATCTCAGAAAGTTGAGGACGGATTCGGACAAAAGGGGACATTTCAGGAAGGGACAAAAGGATTCGCAAGGACGAATTGATTCTATTCTGTTTTGGTGAAGATCCGAATCTGGATGGGAGAATTCTTTTTTTTTTTTAAGTGATTCTTCACCAGTGAGAGGAGATTGGGACCATACTCTGTGCAGAGCGTTGGTGCTGCCTAAGCAGTCTCCTTGGCTATTGGGCACAATCCTGGACGGGTCACCACTCCGACAGTATGCCAGCAAGCTGGCACTCATTTTGCCGACCTCGGAAAGACGACAGGCCGAGTTAACCCCACCTGGTATTAATTCAACAGCTGAACGGGATTTGAACTCAGGACCCAAGGATCCAAAGCTCACCACCCGAACCATTAAGCCAACACCAGGTGTACCAGTGAGAGATGGGGGCCAAAATGATATATAGCATGATATTTCAAAAATGTATTGGGCCCGATATGTTCTCGTGGATCAGGCATTGCAGGGCGGAGATATGCGCTCTACCGAATTCCCTTCTAGTTTCTCTTTCGTTTTATTGGGTCCTTTAGAGCTGGTAGAATGGCGTAATGTTTTGCACGTTAACGTTTGAGCTCTCTCGCCTGTGTTTGAATCTCGTTCCAGCTGCAACTGACATCCTTGTGTTCTGAGGCTTCAAGGCATATGCCCTGATCCCTCGGATGGTCGTTGATCAAGGTGTCTCGTCTGTTGGCATTAGTTGGTAGAGGTTAAAGACTTCATGGTGATAATTCCCATGTGGACTGCAGTAGCAAGTCTGGTCTTCTTGGATACCCCTCGTCACCAGGTTACACCGCTTGCTATCTCAGACTGTGCTTGTTGTCTGGGCAGCAGGTCCTGCACTGCAAACAAATTCACCTTCCCAAGTTTTTTTCGCATGTCACGCGTGAACAGCCATCCGCGTCTACGAATCGTGCCACCATGATGCATGACTGGGCATATTAATAAAATATTATTGTTTGGGGTGGGATGATTGTACAAAAGTTGAAAGAACTAAAACTTTTTTATTGATACCCTGTACAAGTAATTGTTTAATTCTGAACTCTTCTGCTCGATGCTCTCACAGTCTCCCTTTTTTTCACTCCGTTGTAAATACTCCCTGCAGACTCTAAAATACCCTCAAGTCCAAATGCAGTTCAAAAAATGAATCAAATTGCAGTAAACTCGAGTTTGACTTTTCCTTCTCCGAGTGATGTGCGCGCAGGACAACACATCGTCCACGAGGAATTTTAAAAGAATTTTGGGTTCGTGATTGTGTTGGAGTTGGAAACAGGCTTTTAAAGCAAACACTTCAAGCCCTTTGCCTTGTCACAAGTCCCGTCTTGGTGGAGGAACAAGGCCCCAGCTTGAGGAATTTCACAAAAGACGAGCGAACACACGAAGAACAGTTTTGTCTAATCAACCGAGAGCAAGCTTTTTGGAGGAAAAGCAATTTGCTGGTGAGATAGTTAATATCTTGTGTTGTCGCATCACGTGATTGTCTTTAGATTTTCTTAACGCTTTGTCGATCTGCAGTGGTGAGTTCTCATGTCTACCTGCGGTGGTGAGTGTGCCTTGTGGAGAAGTTTTCGAGTTTTGCATCACTGATGACTCTGAGTAGGTTCTGTAACCGGTCCTTTTAAGTCGAGACGACATTATCTTTCCACTGCACCGATTCATGTGAGGGTTAGATCACTTGTCGTCTGGGGGATTGGTCCACTGTTCGCATGGAGATGGACCACGATCTAGTGATGGGAGGAGTATGGACCTGGCAATGATAACAGATCAGGCTGCGATGATACTACGGGGAAAATTGAGAAAACAGAAAAGCAAATCCCAGTACTGATCATGGCTCTTCCGATTCATCCTAAAAAAAATCATTTTTCCTTTCTCTCCCTGATACTCCACGATGTGTTCGAGTGCTTTGTTTATTGTGCACCGCTCCTTCCCAATTCCATATTTTGGCGATGCATGACGTCATCGCCGGACACCAAAGGAAGGGAGTACTCAGTTTTTACTCCGTTTTTGTTTTCTTTTTTGGTACTTGGTGAATTCCCCCCCCCCCCCAAGTATGTTTGTCTGTCGCATCTGTCGCGTTTATCTGTTTGATTGTTACACGATTTTTGGCCAGTTTTCAAGCAATCCTTCTGAAATTTTCTTTGTGTGTAGGAGGCTGGCCAAGGACAGTAATGCTTGATTTGGGTGAAGATCCGAATCCCAATCCGGATCTGAGAATTTTAAAAGTGATTCTTCACCATTGAGAGAGAGGGCTAAATATGATATCTCAAAAAGTTGTGGATGGATTCGGATGAAACTTAGTGGACAGGTTGGGTGTATTCATCCTGGTGGGGGTATGTGCTCCACAGAGTGCCGTTCCGTTTTACCAAGTTGTCACGACGAGCGATTTTTCATGTTCGTTTGTTTGTTTGTCTGGACGATATCTCAGCCATCCTTCGAGCTATGAAGCTGAAATTTAGGGACAAAAGTGAAGATGTGCTTTGGGAAAAAGCTTATTTTTTATTCCTTGATTAATCAATTAATTGATAAATTACTTAATTATTATTAATTACTAATTTATTTTATTTCTCATCCTGGCAATATCTCAGGCACCTTTTCGAGCTTGGAAACTGATATTTGGACATGTCAGTGAACAAGTTATTTGGCTATAAAGGGTATTTTTGATTTATTGGTTAATCCTTCATTGATTATTTGATTAATAAATTGATTTGTTCATTAATAAAGAGGATACGGCGGACCATATTCTTGCCCTTCGGGTCCCCAGAGAATGCAGACGAGAGTTTCAACAGGGGCTGCTTGCAGCTTATGTTGATCTCTGTAAAGCGTTTGATTCAGTGAATCAGGATGTCCTCTGGAGGATTATTGGTCTTTGTGGGGTGCCACCAAAACTGTTCAATCTGATGTCTGAACTACACTCTGGAACTGAGAGTGCTGTGAGATCTCTGACTTATTTCCAGTTGTTACTGGAGTTCATCAGGCGTGTGTACTGGCACTCACACTTATCAGCGCTTGTATGGACTGGTTTCTTGGGAGGATGTTGGAGAGGTCAAGCTGTGGTGCATTATTTGGGAATGTCAAGATCTCTGATCTTGATTTCGCAGATGCTGCAGTCATCCTTGAGGGACACTCTAGGTATCCTTTTGGGGGCCCTCGATGTGCTGAATGAGGAGTCTGAGCTGCTGAGATTACGGGTTTCCTGGGTCAAAACTAAGATCCAGGCTTTCAATGACATCTTGGATGGTGCTGTCCTGTCTGTGTCTGTTTGTGGTGAGGATGTTGAGGTCATGGAGAGATTCACTTACCTTGGTAGCGATATTCATGTCTCTGCTGGCTGTGAGCCAGAGGTCAACAGATGTCTGGGTTGGTCCTGAGGAGTCATGGATTCACTGGATCATGGGGTGTGGCGCTGCCGGTACCTGTACGGGAGGATAAAAGTCCGAGTCTTCAGGTCCTTGGTGCTTCCAGTCTTGCTCTATGGATGTGAGACTTGGACTCTGACCACGGATCTGAGATGGAGACTTAATTCCTTTGGTACCAGGTCTCTTGGGAAAATGCTTGGCTATTTCTAGTCGGGCTTTGTGTCCAACGAGCTGTTGCTGAGAGAGACTTAAATGAGATTTGTAACCTGCATAGTCCGTTAGTGTCAATTTTGGCTGTATGGACATGTGGCTCGGTTTCCTGACGCTGATCCTGTTCACCAGATTCTCTCAGCAAGGGAGCTTCGTGAGTGGAGGAAGCCAACGGGCCGACCACGTGCCTCGTGTTTGCAGCAGGTTGATCGGCATCTCAAGGAAATGGGGATGGGCCAGGCATCTGCCTGGGGGATGGCAGGATAGAGGCCCCTGGAGTACCTGCGGAAAGTGAATGCAGTGCTGCGCTGCTCCCACACCTGACATGACCCGAATAATCAATTAATTATTTATTTTTTCGATTCGTTACTTCATTTTCAAAACGTTACAGATTCAGATGAAATGGTGGTGGTTTAGGTACGCTGTTAGCCAATTGATTAAGAAATTAATTATTTTACAATTATTATTTATTTATTTTAATAATGCAATAATAAACTAGCATCCTTTGAAGACAAAGTCTTCAATATCCCCCGCCATAGTAAATGAGGATTAACAAACTTGTATTCCTTAAGCGTGTGCAATATGTATGTGAAGTTTCCCCTTGATCTGACCAGCCATTCTGGAGAAGATGTTTGAAGGTTTTAGGGTAAATTCAATATGGCCACCAAACCATGTGACCTATCAATTAGAAATTAACAAACTTCTGAAAGGATGTCTTGGGGAAAGTGTATGTGAAATTTTGCCTCAATCTGTCCAGCCGTTCTGGAGAAGAAGATTTTAAAAATTTATCAATTTTCAATCCAAGATGGCTGAAGAACCATGTGACCTATGACATCATAAATTTACATTCTGCCTCCAATCCTCCAGTGAAATACGTGTGTGAAGTTTCGTGTTAATCGGATGAGGTGTGTTTTTCTATCCAAGATGGCCACCAAACCATGTGACTTGTGATGTCATAATTTTTACTATGTATTGCAGACATGATTGAAGATGATAGTAGCAAATTTTCGCTTCGTTAGGTTATGTAATTCCAGAGAAAACATTATTTAATATTTTCTTGAATCCAACATGGCTGCCAAACCATGTGACTTATCAATTAGAAAATATCAAAAGGCACCAGTTCACCACTTGCTTGATATCTCTACCAAATTTCGTAAATATATCTTGAGGGGATTTGTAGTTAAGCTCCGGAAACGAAATGTGACGGACGGACGGACGGACAGAACCCATTTCTATATCCTCCACCAACTTCGTTGGTTGGCGGGGGATAATTAATTAATCAATCAATTTAATGTACACCGCTCCCTCCCAATTCCATCTGCATGTGCTGTAAGGTGGCATCGCCGGGCACCGAAGGTGCCCCGGCAATGTCGCTCGCCGGAGGATTTGTTATTTATTTATTTGGCATGGGGGTGGTGTACTTTGAATGTACCTCGACTTGTATTTATTCCTAACTTGTATGTATAGATCTTCCTGCTGTTTAATGTCCCCTTTCAGGAAATAATTTCTATCAACTACTGTTTCAGCCTATTCCTGTGACCATGAACGACATTGAATTCCATCTTTCACTTCCTAGCTCATTCCACAATAGCATCAAACTCTCCTGCACCCCTTCTTCTTCACAGCTATTAAACATTAATCCATAACCTCATGATGTTTACAGATTTTGATAAACTAATCCCCATCACAGTGCTATCCAAGTTACTCCCTTACATTCCTAACATTTATGCTGCACTACTCTTGATGATGAGTTTTTAAAATCAATTTTTTTTTCTACGCTTGACTACCACGTCCCCTTTGGTATTTGCTTTGACCTCAACGACAAGGAACCTGATCCTGTGTGGAACCAAATGAAATGCTTTGTGAACATTTGGAGAAACTAAATATACTTTGCTCCCATTATCCACTTCCCAGGTTATCCTTCAGGAAATTCCGAGTATATAAGACATCGTCTACCTATCCTTCGTGAATCCTCAATGGGTCCTTTATAATCTATCGTTTTCCACAAAGGTGAGATATCAAGGTCCATCATTTTGATGTTGATTTTGACGTTTGCCTCTCAATCGGTATCATTGGAGCCAGTTTTCCTCAAATGACATTCTGGAGGTGACAGCATCATCCCACTCCCTTCTCTTGAGAATTATGAGCTCTAATAACGTTTGTTCTCTTCTACTTAATGAATCACCAAATCCCAAATGATAATTTCAGAAACCTTCTCTACTCGTGAAGTTGAACTTGGTTACCTGTAATCCCTTTATACCTCCCTTGATATATCTTTTTAATTTCCTGTTGGACGGAAGAAATGTTTTCATCCCATCTCTCTGTCTGTTTGTTTGTTATGAAATTGAAGATTCACAAGTCTTGTGGTTGGTCTGGTCTGTTATTCTGTCTGTCTGTTTGTTTGTATGTATGTCAATTGCCAACAGGTCACATTTTTTCTCCTATCTTCAAGAAACTTCACCACATGGTCAAGGTAGTGACAAGCTGGAAGTCTGTTGTTAAGTCTATTGAGGTCAAAAAGTCAAAGGTCAAGATCACATAAAACGTCAATTTCTAACCGATTCACTTGATACATATACACACATATATATATATATATATATATATATATATATATATATATATATATATATATATATATATATATATATATATATATATATATATATATACATACATATATGATATCTCAAAAAGCTATTTTGCAGAGACATGACGGAGGTAAATAGACACCATGATTTTATAATAATTTATTTGTTGAACATTTGAAGTACATTTGATCCATTTTAATACATACACTATTTGGTGGACTTGCCACTTGCAGATTTCAACGCTTTTACTCTTTCAGACATAGAATCTTAAGACATAGAATATGTCGAATCTTAAGTCTTCCAAGTCTTTGGAGGATTTCACATGGAAAATGAGCATGAAAAGATCACAGCCTGCTTCAATGATATCACCTTTCTCAGCTCGGATGTCCATAAACACGTCCATTGCCCTCTCTGCTTCATCAGACTTGCAGAGCTTGCTAAGCAAAGTTGGTTTGCTAAACCCAAAAATTGCAGACACTATCGCGGCCAGAGAAGCTGTGCAAGAAGATGAGATACCTCCGGTATATCTCTGGGAGGGCCTCCCGGATCTTTCCGATATTGCCGGATGTTTCTTCGGCTGTCGTGAGGAAGATCGGATGGTCTGCAACATGATGAATCAGCATAACCAGGACGTCTGTGCCCTCAACCCTCACCTCGACAGGGACTCTATTTCCTCATCTCGAGCTGCACGGACGATGGAAGTGTCGGCATCATCGGAGCATTGCTTTACACTGATTCCATTCCCACTAAATGTCTCAGCAAGGAGCAGAACGAGCTGGGCTTTGTTGTTCTTGTTATCGAGGAAGTTTTCTCTTGCAATGATGATTTTGAGATCCAGACGAATCTGAATGTCACAGCATGCATTCTTTGTTCGTCTCAAGTGGTCATGGTCCTTGGTGGAGCTGCCATATCCGTCAAAGACCACCGTTATCCAGAGGCGATGGCTCCCCATGGACTTCACAAACCGGAGGTAGCTCTCGACAACATCCTTCCAAGTAAGGTTAGCCTCCCACTTGACATTGTGTAGGAGCCACCCACCATCAACCACAAGACTTGTGCAGGGGGGTTGTTCGACAGGTGCCACACATGCCTTCAGAGACCTTGCAAGGGCAGCCCTGTCTGGCTTTCGCAACTTTTGATTTTTGTCAAACAGAGACCGGTTTTGGCGTCAACTCAAAGCATAGAGCTTCTTTTGTTTTGACTTCACGCTCACTGATGACAATGAGGCGGTTGAATCGCTTCAGTGAGTCAATGACCAGCTTCTCGCCATTGACTTTGGGTCCAGATCTGAGGCTGGCAAGTGATTTGACCTTGTGTTTGGTTACCATTGCATCCACAACAGTTTTCCCATCAATCTTAGCCTGTATGGCTCTGCCAACTTTTTCTGCTTGATCAGCGTTGACTTGGTCTTCGGGGGTGCTGCTGAACCCAGTTGAGAAGGACACCAGAGTCTTCTTGTCCCATGTGGCATCGAAAGGGATGACTTCCTCCAACCACCCAACTATGGTGTTGACAGCATCGTTATCTCTCTTCATTTGGGCTGTTTTAAGTCTGTGTGGACAGGTACCCCACATTTGACCATGCTTCTTTCTAGCTCTTGGTGAATGAACGAGAAGTGGTTCAGAGTCTGAACCCAAGACTTATGAGAAGACTCATTCCGAAAGCGGCCTCTGTTTAGACCACCGGAGGATTTTGTCTCACGCATGAGTGTGGTTACATCCTTGTCCATACTGTCTTAAAAAATAAGACATTTTTTTTGTAAACAACAGACAGGACATGAAATTTTGACACAAAACAGACAGAACACACATACAGTGATGTGTTTTAACATTAATAGGTCTACTCCACGTTGAATATATTCAACTTCTATTGAGTCCGGTACACAATAATTTTATAGCTAAAAGCTCTTAGCTAACGTCAGCTAACACAGATAATTCTACTGAGCATGAGCACAAGTATAACCAACAATATAGCAGTGGTTTCCAAAATGTTGTATGCTGGTTTCAGCACAATTTGAACAATCTGAATCAATTGAGTCAAATTACCACAAAACACAGTCTGAGATATCTAAAAATGTATCATATCAATATTTTATGACCAGGGAATCATTTTTTCCTCAAATCTAATGGTTGGAATCAATTCAGCACCCAAAAAAACCCCGAGCTAGACATCCCACAAGTCAATATTCGCAAAAGTTAATTTTCCGATTTTTTTTCGCGCAGGCCCTCTGAGCACCCGAACTTTGATTGGCTCCCCAGAATATTACACAAGGATTTGGGTTTGTACTAATTGATAGTTGTTAGTAGACACCTAGATGAATACGTTAGTGAAGAAATTTTATGGTAAGCAATTTTTTCACAGATGGTCAATACAATTTGCTAAAATTCTCTATTTATGTAAATACTGTGGACGGTGAACCCTTGATGATGTGAATCCTTGGTCGAACCCTGTGAGTATGTCTATTAATTACATCCTGTTTGAATGTGAGCCGGAATGTAAGTCTGTGAATTACTTATTATTGGGCCTTGCCTATGTCTGTTAATTACCTCGATTAATTACACGGTGTAACAAATTTTTATTTAGTTATTGTTTCTGGGTAGTAAATATTATTTCCTAATTTGTTATGCCTCAAAAGTATAGAAAATGGCTATTATTCTCCTCAAACTTTGCTTTTGTGAACAAGAGATTGATTTTTGAGAGAATGACCCACCAAAACTGCAATGAGGTTTGTGTAGCTATACTCGGCGACCCGTCACCGTTCGTTTTGTCAAGTTCATTCATGTTTTCAAATGGTTGCAAACTTGTCATATATATATATATATATATATATATATATATATATATATATATATATATATATATATATATATATATATATATATATATATATGTATATGTGACATACTACAATACCTTATATCCAGTCTTGACACAAATTCACCCGTTTTCTCATCGAAAATAGGTGAATTTCAAAAAAAACACTCTCCTGGTCACAAAAGCAAAGTTTGAGGGGAATAATAGCCATTGTCTATACTTTAGAGCACTGATTCTCAACCCTTCCTTTGTCATTTACCCCCATCAGCTTGATGTATTTCGCCATTTACCCCCTTACTCTCATGCAAAAAAATGCACAGCCGGCATAGAGGCACAGAAAAAAAAAAGCTGTAACAACTTTATTATTAAGGTTTTGCACAAAATAAACTTTTGATAAACGAAAAAAAACCACCATACAGTCTACTTATATCATACAAGATCAAACAAAAATAGCAGAAGCATTATCACTGGGAACTCTGCTGATTCACTGAGTCAACCAGTATATTTATTCGAGGAGTCGATATTAAAAAAAAAAAATTTCATTAGAAAAAAGAAAAAATAAAAAGAGAAAATTGCGGTGTGGTTGGGGGGAGGGGGGAATTGATTTTTGAGTCTGGATAGAATAATTTGTATAGAGTGTGAGAGTCTGTATGTTATAATGTATTATGTGTTGTCTGTCGCACATCACAACAATAACAGTTGATTTTGTCTGAAGTTGCTAAAAAAACATCGTCATAACTTAATTTTCAGGTATGATATATTTACCCCCTGCCATGTAAATTTTTACCACCAAGGGGTAAATTTACCGCTGGTTGAGAATCACTGCTTTAGAGGCACGAGTGCGTGGCCGTACGTGCAAAAAAAATAAAATAATAACTTTCAAACCGCGTGCCAGAAACAACAACCACACAGGTCGTTCCTTCGCTCTCGCGTGCCCGTACGTGCGTGGCTGTACGTGTGTAGCCGTACATGCAAAAAAACAAACAAAAAAACTTTCAAATAACTACACAGGCCGTTCCTTCGCTCTCGTAAACGACGACTGGAATCGGGCATTGTGTTTATCTATAAATGCGCATAAGAAATCGAGAAATTATTAGAATACAGTAAGTCATCACTATCAGGAAGTCCGTATCTTGTAACCCGTATTGGGGAACGCGCTGGGTGCAAAACGCCAAGCAACGTGTCCTGTCATTGGTAACTGAGGATCTCTTCCCCAACTGCCACGCCTACGCAGCAACGTGTCCTGTCATTGGTAACTAAATGGCGCCCTTTCCTCATCGGCCATGCCTCCGCAGCAACATGTCCTGTCATTGGTTTGGTAAATAAATGGCCACAACTTGGGAACCACTTGTCTGATTAATATCAAACCTTGAAAAGGCACATACTCAGGTCCCCAGCAATATACCTGGCAAGTTTTAATTAGATCAGACCAGTGGTTGTCGAGAAGCAGCAGTCACACGCACACACGCGCACACACGCACACACACGCACACACACACACACACACACACACGCACACACACACACACACCCACACACACACACACACACACACACACACACACACACACACACACACACACACACACACACACACCTGGAATTATAGATAGATAAGCAATCAGGAAATAACAATTACTGCCCAGGAACAAAAATTGTGTTACCGACTAATGGAACATAACTTTTAGACATGTAAACCTTTAATGCCCTTACACCCTTTAGACCCCCGAGACCCCATACAACCTGAAGACGCTCAAGTCCATTTATAACCCTTAACACTCTTTAAGACTGTCTCAGACCCTTAATACCCTTAAAGACCATTAAGACCCCCCAAAGACCCTTTTGATGCTTGAGCACTCCTTGACCCCTAAAACCCCTCAGACCCCGAAAACCCTTTATACCCTTTAAGACCCCTAAGACCCGGTTAGACCTTCTGTCTGAGGGCCTTCTGCAATAAAACGTGAGGTTAACCAGTCGTAATCAAAAGGCCCCCAATTGGTAAACCACCTCAGTACCAAGCTTAGAGGATGAAAAATACAATAAAATAATTAAATTTCTCTTTTTTTTTCTTTTTTTTCAGGTTCTGCTCATCTTGGTTAAAATCCCACGTGGAATAGAAAAAGTTCCATTTGGCAACGAGAAAACGGTGTCCATGGAAACAATTTCAGCCCCATTATAATGAAGTGAGATTTAAAAAATGACTTGATTGTTGCCAATCCTCAGGAATCCTTCAAGATGTCAGATTGAACCCTGCACAGCTTATTTGTACACACGTGTCATAAATGTGGATAAAATATGGTCAAGATTAGTCAAAGGTCAAGGCCAATGCCATCCAAAACACGTAAAACACCTATCAGGTGGAAATTAGAAAATATATCAACCAAATTTGTTACGTACGTCATTCTATCACGTAAAACACTTGATAGGTCAAATTTTCGAAATTATCAAATTACTGTTTCCATGGCGACTATTGTGTATTTGGATTCCGCAAGTATCCTGTGATGCGTGACATCTTTCTAGTTTGTTTGTTACTTGCAAAATCGAGGATTTTTCAAGTATATTGTTTGTTGATTTTCTTATTCTGTCTGTCTGTTTGTCTGTCTGTCCATTGCCTACAGGACACAATTTTAAACCGATCTTCACGAAACTTCACCACATGGTAGAGTTTGTCATAAGCAAGAAGCCTATTGTTTTTGAGATCAAAAGGACAACATAGGCCAAAGGTCAACAACTAAGGTGGTATTTCTAAAATCCTCAATTTTCATCCGATTGACTTGATCTTTGAAGGGGATTTGTATTTCAGGTCACTGGATTAAACCACCAAATATGTTTGAGGTCAACTTAGTCCAAAAGTTCAACATAGGCCCAAGGTCAACAACTAAGGTGGTATTCCTAAAATCCTCAATTTTCATCCGATTGACTTCATCTTTGAAGGGGATTTATATTTCAGGTCACTGAATTCAACCAGCCAATTATTTTTGAGGTCAACATGGACCAATATGTCAACATAGGCCAAAGGTCAACTACTAAGGTGGTATATCTAAAATCCTCAATTTTCATCCCATTGACTTTAAATTTGAAGAGGAGTTGCATATTTACCTTCGCAAACTTTGTTGCGAAGGTTATGTTTTGATCACTGTGTATTTATTTATTTATTTATTTGTGAATATGTGTGTTTGTTTGTTTGTTTGTTTGTTTGTTTGTTATTCACATAACTCCAAAAGTATTGAACTGAATCGCAGCAAATTTGGTGGGATGATTGGTTATTATCCGAGGACCATTTGATTAGATTTTGGGAGCGATCGGGTCAAAGGTCAAGGTCATGAAAAGGTCAAAATCATCTTTTTACCATAGCACGGTCAATTTGTATCCAATTTGCATGCAACTAATGCCAAAATGTTCAGAATTCAATGCCCCATCTTGTGATATGTGACATGACACAATGACGTAATAACCCTTATTAGCGGTTGGGAGTCAAAGGTCAGGGGGGGTCACGACATTGCAAAATGTGCGGTTTTAGTCATAACACGGTCAATTCTTATCCGGTCAAGCCATCATAATACATATGAGATGGCAGATGTGGTATGGGATTAAATACCCTCACAATCAACGGTTTCTGGGGGGGGGGCAAAATGTAGCGTTGGCGAAGGTATGCGCTCTACTGAGTGCCCGTTCTAGTTGGTCATTGAATTCAACCACCAATAATTATTTTTGAGGTCAAGTTGATTTTATGGATTTTGTGTTGTGCTCTGTATTTCATCTGAAAAATAGTCAATTTTCATCCGATTGACCTGAGCTTTGATTCAGATTGTCAATTTTAATCCAAATGAAATGGATAATTTGATGTATCTATAGCAACCTTTGGAGAGGGGGGTGAATTTTGCAAGTATCATGCTCTGCACGATGTCTTTTTCTTGTTTGTTTGTTTGTTTCTTTGTCTGTGAGCATGATATTTCAAAAAGTTGTTGATGGATTCGGATGAAACTTGGTGGACAGGTTGAGTGTCTGATGAGGACGAATTGATTCGATTTCGGTGAAGATCTGAATCCAGTTCCAGATACGAGAATTTTTAAATTTTCAAAGTTATTCTTCATCATTGAGATATTGGGCCAAAAACGATACATTTCATGATATTTCATAGAGTTGTGACAAAACTAGGTGGATGAGTTGGTTTGGTGACAATAATTAGCCGATTCGATTTTGGTTCATGTCCAGATCCAGATCCGGCCTATCAGTGGGATACGAAACATAAACTGTTCAACCTGGTGGAGGTATGCCTTCTACTGAGAGCCATTCCAGTTGGTTATGGTATGATTCTCGTCCTTAAAATAATCTGGTTTAAGTTTCAAAGAACACCTTACTCTGAATCTGAATGTGGGTTCAAGAAAAAAAACACTTGTAGAAACCTTGCTTTAGCCAAAATCCAAGTTGCTGTTTGACATAACAGGAACCATCTCGAATTATAAATTGACCAAGTTTGGAAAATCCCCTTATTGGCCAAAATTAATTTTTTCACATGCAGTTTGGGTGTTTGTGTGGAAATGTCGAATTGGTTTAATGAGACACGGTTGTCGATTCTTGTGGATCCTGGTTCACAGAATATATAATTTTAATCCAGTGCCGGCTGATCTTCTTGTACACTTATCATCTAATGTAGATTTCATTTAATTACCTGATTGACAAATCGTGCATTCGACTTGTTAGGGTGAGTAAACGGTGTTCTTCACGTTCTCATCTGAACCCCTGGCTCATGATGTGGTGATGTAGGGAACCCAGGTTAAAATCCTCCCACATACCTTCTGTTTATCCATTCCCTATGAATGTCCTTATAATTAATATAAAAGTACATTACACAAGGATACACAAGGAAATTAGACGCAGGATAAGGCCATTCGGCCCACCATGACTCTGCCACATCAACAACAGACCAATTTATAGAAAATGCAAAATGTTTATTTTTTTTTTTTAGTTTTTATAGTTGTTTTGTGGATTTTTTGCAATTTTTTTTGTAGTTTGTATTTTTTTTTGTAGTTTGTAGGATTTTGTAGTTTTTTGTAGTTTTTTTTTTTTGGTATTTTATCTAGTTTTTGTAGTTTGTGAGCATGATCTATGATATATTGTTTTTTGTAGTTTTGTTTGTAATTTCTTTGTATTGCCTATGTATTTAAAAAAATCTTTTTGAGTCGTTTTTTTGTAGTTTTTTTTTTGTATTTTTTAGTTATTTTTTTGGTATTTTATGTAGTTTTGGTTGTAGTTTTTGTTGTTTGTGAGCATGATTTATGATATAGTTTTTTGTAGGTTTTTTTGTAGTTTTTTTTTACAGTTGGTAGTTTTTGTAGTTTGTAGGATTTGTAGTTTTTTGTATTGTATGTAGTTTTGGTTGTAGTTTTTATAGTTTGTGAGCATGATCTATGATATATAGTTTTTGTAGTTTTGTTTGTAATTTCTTTGTATTTACTTTGTATTTTTGTAAAACTTTTTGAGTAGTTTTTTTTTGTGTTTTTTTTTTGTAGTTCTTTTTACAGTTTGTATTTTATTGTATTTTGTTTGTAGTCTTTAGTTTCTTTTGTCGTTTTTTTTTTGTTTTTTTTTGTATTTTTTTTGTATTTCTTTGTAGTTTTTTGTGATACGTAGTTTTTTTTGTTGTTGCTTTGTTGTAGTTTTTTGTTGTTTTGTTGTAGTTTGTGAGCAGGATATCTGATATATAGTTTCTTTGTAGTTTTTTTGTAGTTTTTTGTATTTCTTTGTAGTTTTTTGTGTTTTTTTGTTCCTTTGTTGTAGTTTTTTGTTCCTTTGTTGTACTTTTTTGTGGTTTATGAGCAGGATATCTGATATTATAAAGTTTCTTTGCAGTTTTTTTGTATTTTTTTTGTATTTCTTTGTAGTTTTTTTTTGTTGTTTTGTTGTATTTTTTGTAGTTTTTGAGCAGGATATCTGATATATAGTTTCTTTGTAGTTTTTTTGTAGTTTTTGTATTTCTTTGTGTTTTTTTTGTGTTTTTTTGTTCCTTTGTTGTAGTTTTTGTTGTTTTGTTGTAGTTTTTTGTAGTTTATGAGCAGGATATCTGATATTATATTGTTTCTTTGTCGTATTTTGTATTTTTTTGTGTTTCTTTGTAGTTTTTTGTGATATGTCGTTTTTTGTGTTTTTTGTTGCTTTGTTGTAGTTTTTTTGTAGGATATCTGAAATATGGTTTTTTTGTATTTTTTTGTATTTCTTTGTAGTTTTTTGTGATATGTAGTTTTTTGTGTTTTTTTCTTGCTTTGTTGTAGTTTTTTGTTGTTTTATTGTAGTTTTTTGTAGTTTATAAGTAGGATATCTGATATATAGTTTCTTTGTAGTTTTTTTTGTATTTTTTGTATTTCTTTGTAGTTTTTTGTGATGTGTAGTTTTTTGTGTTTTTTGTTGCTTTGTTGTAGTTTTTTGTTGTTTTCTTGTAGTTTGTTGTAGTTTTTGAACAGGATATCTGATATAAAGTTTCTTTGTAGTTTTTTTGTGATATGTAGTTTTTTGTGTTTTTTTGTTACTTTGTTATACTTTTTTGTTGTTTTGTTGTAGTTTGTTGTAGTTTGTGAGAAGGATATCTGATATATAGTATCTTTGTAGTATTTTTTTGAAGTTTGTTTTTTTCCTGGTGTGAAACATTCATGTATGCTGTCAGATTATTTATGTGCAAGCTCCTTAGATGATAATTATCAAACCCCTCTCCAACACCCCCCCCCCCCCCGATTATCTCGATGTGAGTTAATTGACTGAGCACATACCGTCATGGTTGAGTAGCACTTGGGCCTGACATAGGTCACCCTTCAAGAGAGAGTATGGGTTACTTGTATAAGTGAGGTCATTCAAGATAGATGCAACGGAAACAGTGTATTGGAAGAAAGCCAATAACAGGCATGAATAATTGAAGCGATTCATTCACGTGCACGTAAACATAATTTTTGACATCTCCAGAATGAAAACTGACATGCTTGTCTCTTGTTTCATTCATTTGAGGCAGCATATTGATGACCAAAAAAAAAAAAATATATCGTAATTAACCAAATTAATTTCACTTCGAACCGAAGTGCATGTCGTTTTCACGTGCTCCGGGAGGAAAACGTACCTCGTTCAACCACGATATGTTCCTGAAATGCACCTCATTCCAGATACCATTGTTTCTGTTGAGCTTTGTGGACCAAGGTGATGGAGATAATATTGCTGCAGCTGCACCGAAGCCATTGCCCAGCCTTGACGTGAGCCCTCGCCTTCAATGAACACCCAAGGGAGTTCTATTGTTACTTGCTGTGTTCCTTTCGCCATTCATTGTGTAAAAATTGCATTTATTCCTCTGTACCATGGTGGGGAACAATTGTTGAGCCGGAGTATTAATCGGAAGATGGAAAAGCGCAGCTTAGTGTTACCATGGTAACAGTTTTCCTCCTCAAAGCTGTCTGACCCTCTGGAGAGGCAAACTTGGTAATTGGGTTGCTGTATTGTGTGCTGCAAGCAGGAAAGAAACAAAAACGCTGATCCAAATTTGACAGGTCTGTCAAAAGACGGGCCTTTCTCTCATGCTTGTGTTCACTGCCTGGCTGGAGTGGACATTAACGACATGCATGCATCAAGGACAAAAGAACAAACTGTGTGTGACGTCTTACATCACATCATCAGGCTCCGAAGCCCGAGCCTTTCACAGCAATTGCATGGCCTGTTGGTGCTGTACCGAGCCCTTGAGTCGTGGAACTGGGGGCTGCCACGTTTACAAGTTATAACTGGGAAAATGCAAAGGAGGAAATAACCAATCTCATACACTGTAAGTATAAATTGTGAATGGTCTGTTTTTCTTCTTCGCCATCGACTCCGGTCACGGGAGATATTGTAATGACAGTCAATGTCATGGTCGCCCATACTCAGGTGCCTATGAGGATGTCCAAGTGGTGTCGATGTCATGAACACCCATATACAGACGTCTCCCGAGGTAGCGGAGTGAAGGAGATGTACAGTAGGATGAATATGCCACAGTAGGATGAATCCCCCCAATTTTTTTTGCAAGAAAACGTTTTATGGTATTTTTTTGTTTTATTATGTCTGCAGAACAACATATTAAAAGTTCCCCAAAAATGGACCACCAGAAAGGGTCTGAATATGACATTAGTAAAAATAAGTAAATGTACGATTGACAAAAAGAAAGTAAACTGACTAAAATACTCCGAAATACCAAAAGAGTTACACATTCTACCCTCGAGAAATTATTTTCTATCTTTAAAGCGGATGGACCTCCCCTGAATACTTAGTCTTCATTTTAATCATCGGAAACTGGCTCAGTTGCCACATTACCGCAGTTGTCTTCTTGACAAGGTCCACAAGCTCTGGTGCATTCAAGGGCATGTTTTTTGCAGCTACATTTCAGTATGCTGTATCCTGTAGTGCAGTTGCAGTGGATCATTTTGAGCAGAATGTCTGGTGCTGGGCTATTATGCATCATGAGTGGAATACGTTTGTCCCCTTGCACATCCAAGCCCCATTGAGTAGCGTCCATGCCATCTTCCTTGCCCATCCAAACAATGACTTGTATGTACATCCGCCGAGAGTGGAGGTTTGTGGCCGAGGTTGTTGGAGGCAGTCTTTCGGGTGTCACGAAGGTCTTTGCTGTGG
The DNA here is from genome assembly GCF_056783735.1 of Eptatretus burgeri. Classification (NCBI taxonomy): domain Eukaryota; kingdom Metazoa; phylum Chordata; class Myxini; order Myxiniformes; family Myxinidae; genus Eptatretus; species Eptatretus burgeri. The sequence goes on from NC_140972.1 coordinate 93,312,313, forward strand.
CCACTTTCTTGTCCGTTGTACTTGGTCCTCCATCATATCCATCAAAGACATTGGTGGCATTGCCATGCGAGGTCTGACATGAAAGACGCATAGGCGTCGGCAATGGAGCTGTAGGTGCTGCCTTCGGTCAATTTCAGTTGATGTAGATGTGAACCACCATCTAGAACGTAGCGATCAGTCTTTGGAATGGACTGAAGGATAGCATCTTATGACGAAGTAACATACCATTGTATAGCGTCGAGAACAGGGGTTCCCAAACCCAAGGTCGTGACCCAAACTTGAAACACCCACCCCCCCTCAAAATCTCAGTTTTTGAGGGGGGGGTTCATGTCAATAGCATTTTCTCTGACAATTTTTATCATAGGTACACTAGGTACCAGTATCATTTGGGTTGCGAGGCAAATGTGATTTCAAATTTTGGGTCATGGACAAAAAAGTTTGGGAACCAATGGTCTAGAAGTTGTGCTTTTTCTGGCTTCTGCATTTGATTCTTTGCTTCAAACAATGATGGAGGATAGAGTGAAAGTTCATATTTCATTACCTCATCTAGGCACAGATTTCCCAACTGAGATACCACAAGGAACCTCTGAAATAAAAATGCTGGATCAATGGTTCGATCCTTGTTGACCTTGATGGCCCGGGCTGATGCCAGTGTCCTCACTGCAGTGTTTTGTTTTTGTGAATATGAGAAGACAGATTGTCCTTCCATTTTCTTCTTTGGGTTTCTGCCAACAATGATAACGTACTGCAAAATGACATCCTCATCAGCATTTATCCCTGTGATGATGTTGCAAAGGGTCACCTCATCCGAGAATGGAGAATAATGTTCGAGCTTTGTGGCAATTTTGGCCAAGTCCATCTTGTCCCTATGGATTCATGATGCAGATGCCTCTTTGTGTATACGGTGCGACAGAATTCCTGCACGGCGTAGTTTTCGGCGGAGGACAAAAGAGAAGACATTGTCCAAACAGCTCGTTGATGTTCGGTAACGCCACTTCATTTTTTCAGGAATTTTAACTTTAATGCCACAATCAGGAATTTTAACTTTAATGGAATAATGATATGTAGAAATAAGTTTTTACACTTAACCCTTTGAGTCATGGTTACTGTTTTCACCCCTTTCTGTTTGTTTGTTTGTTTGTTTGTTTGTGAACAGTATTATGGAAAAAATCCTCGACGGATTTCGATGAAACTTGGTGGGGGGGGGGTTAGGTATGGTCCAAGGATCATGCCATCAAATTTTGGACTTGGTCCCCCCCCCCACCAAAAAAAATTGTTTGAGAAAAAATTTTTTTTTTGCATTTCTACATGTTTTAAGTGATTTCCAACCCCTCCAATTTTTTTACCCCCCCTCCCCAAAAAAATAGAGAATTTTTTTTTTGCATTTCTACATGTTTTAAGTGATTTCTAACCCCCCCAAAAAAAAATGTTGGAGAAAAGAACTATAACTCTCAGCACTGTTGACATCATATTTAATGAATAAGATATAAGGTTCACTTGAGTGACCCAGCAGTATTGGCGGCAGAGGTTTTGCACTCAGGTGCTCCCCCTCTAGTTTTTACGATGAAATTATGATTTTTTGTTTTCTTTGCATTATTTTATTTATTTAGGATGTATTTAGCTCACTGAAAGTCATATTATTCCTCAAAAATTAACCTCAAAGGGTTAAAGTGGTTAGAAAGTGTTCAATTCACCAGATATAAGTAGATATCAGACATGTTTTACCATTAGCCGCCATCTTTTTCTAACCGATCTGGACACTTTCTTTTGGTCCAATTTTTGGAAACTTTTGACATGTTGTTCTGGAGACATAGTGGAAAGGAAAAATACCATTAAACATTTTCTTGAAATTTTTTGGGGGTACCCGACAATTTCTCTATATTTTGACTTCACTCGTAGCGGTGAAGGTGTTCACAATGGAGTTTCAAACTGTTACTGAAAGTCACTAAGGTGTAATGTGCAGCTGTAACTAAACAAACTTTGACAAGTAAGGAGAATAAACATTGTCAAATGGATGAAAGCTTCATAATCTCCCAGCAAGGCACAAAGCTGTTGAAGAGGCAAGGTTCAAAATCGGATGAAAAATGGATGTGGCACAAACAATGCCAGATCATGGCCAACCGGGTTTTTTGTTGTTCTTTTGAAGATTTTTTTTGTTGAATCCTTTCAACAAGGAACAAAAGATGAATTGGAGCACCCGCTTAGATATGACTACAGTGTTCAATGACGACGTATGGTGGTCTTGTGCGGGTGGAGCAAGGCCTCGGGAGGGAACTATTGGCGAGCCCGATTCAAACAGCCAAGTCGCTGCGAGGCTCTTTTGACAATGCCAGAAATGTACTTACTGTATCCCTACCAAGGTAATAAGTGACGTCCAGAGCACGTAGACAGATACCATTCAAGTTCTTGTCATGGTGTTTGGTCCATAACGAAGTTATGAAAAGAAGAATATCTTGACCTGGACATGGAGAGCAGGTGAGTCTTCTTTTGATTGATGCTGATGAACCAGTCTTTTCCCCAGTAACTGACATTCTCAAGGTCCCGATTTCGATTGATGCTGTCTTGAAGGTGGAGTGATGCATGCAGGGAGCAAGGACAAGTAGTGTTTCGGGTGGAGTCATCAGCATAAATGGCTAGCTGAGATGAATGGTGGCTGGCAGATCATGTATTTAAAGGAGAAACAAAGAAGGCACCCGACACAGAGCCCCGGTGAGCATCTGCATTAATGTTATGGGCTGCAGAAGATTGACTATAATGCCACACAAACATTTGGTGTGTATGAGAAAGTCTGAGATGATTGCAAGTAAAGGCCCAGAGATACTATACGACTTCAGCTTGTGAATGAGACCCTTCTGCCAAACTTTATCAAAATCCTTAAAGATATCAAGGCTACAAGTTTGGCCTCGTCATGCCAGTCTCGGGCCTGGTTCACATATTGTTATGAGGGAAAGAACATCACCAGTAGACAGGAAAAGACAATTTACTTTTGTCTTTCTGTAAACAATTTGAAGGGCTTTATAGTTACTGTACCATGGGTTTACCACAATGACACCTCGCAACACGATCACTGTCGGCCATCTTCAATCTGCTAATTTCCTTCGCTGAAGGAATCGAACAGGGTTATTGCATTTGGGTTTGTTTGTTGCTTGCAAAATCGAAGAATTTTCAAGTATATTGGTTAGTCGATTTTGTTATTCTCTCTGTTTGAATATTTGTCGCCGACAGGTCACAATTTTAAACCGATCTTCATGAAACCTCACCACCTGGTCGAGTTTGTCATAAGGAAGAAGCCTGTTGTTTTTGAGGTCAAAAGGTCAGCATATGTCAAAGGTCAGCAACTGAGGTGGTATTTCTAAAATCCTCAATTTTCATCTGATTGACTTGAAATTTGAAGAGAATATATATATATATATATATATATATATATATATATATATATATATATATATATATATATATATATATATATATATATATATATATATATATATATATATATATATATATATTTCACGTCATTGAATTCAACCACCAATTCTTTTGTCGGTCCACTTAGGCCAAAAGGTCAACATAGGCCAGCTTTCTAAAATTGTCAATTTTCATCCGAATCACTTGAAATTAGAAGAGTTGCATATTTGGTCATTGAATTCAACCACCAATTATTTTTTGAGATCAAATTTGTTTTACGGATTTTGCAAGTATCGTGCTCTGCATGACATCTTCTTGTTCTGTCTGTTTGGCTATCTGTCTGTGTGTTTGTTTGTCCGCACAGAACTTTCGTGTTGTACTCCGCAACCTCTTGTCGGATTGAGACGAAATTATCACTATTGGTGTGACAACTCATGTAGAATGTTTCAATGATAATTATAATGTCATCGGTCGCGTGGTGTGGCAGCCATCTTGGAAAAAAACGAAAAACTTTGGACCTCTGTATCTCTGAAACTGCATAAAGGAAAAAATTGAAACTTGGCACATAGCAAGTATTCTTCATGGGGAGCGAGTGTGATTTTTGAGGACATCATAGGTGCCCTCGTTATGACATCATAATTGCATATGTAGAATGCGACATCTGATCAGTATGAAGAATTTTAGGGTTCATCTCGGGATAAAATGGTCCACAGAAAAAACTGATGATGTCATCAGTCATGTGATTCAGCAGCCATATTGTTTTTCTTTTAAAAAAACCTTCAAAAATCTTCTTCTCTGAAGTGGCTGAACAAATTGAGGGAAAACTTTACATGTATGATCGCCTATCCATGAGGAAGAAAAGGTTCACACATCTGATGTCATAGGTCACATGGTTTGGCAGCCATATTGTATTTACCGTAAAACCTATAAAAAATCTTCTCCAGAATGGCTGGACAGATCGATGGGAAACTTCACACAAATATTCCCCAAGCCTTGTGTGTACAATTTTGTCCAGGAATAATTGATAGGTCAAATGGTTTGGCAGCCATATTGGATTGAAGAAAAATATTAAATTATGTTTTCTCTGGAACCGCTTAATCAAACGACATGGAATTTCACAATTATGATTTAGTAGTGATGGAAATAAATCACGGGTTCCCAACCGGGGGTAAATTTCCCCCAGGGGGGAAATTTGGGTGTTTCAGGGGGAAATTCTAGTCTGGAATTAAAATTCTGGAAATTATCAGAAAATAATTAGAAAATAATTTCCAGTAATAGCCTTCTGTTCTTCTCTTCTCAGGAGTACCCGTTTCCTGAACTTTACCCGCTTTCATTCTTATGTTTTATTTTCTTTCTTCTTTTTTAGTTTGTTCTTTTCTATTACATGTCTTAATATGATCTCTCTTGTTCTTTTCAGGTCCGCAAGTGATCATGTCGAAAAAACGGATATATTCAGAAGCATATCTAGACTTCGGTTTTACGTTCGTTGTGAATAACGGGGAACATCTGCCACAATGTGTCATCTGCACAAAGACCTTGGGGAATGGTAGCATGAAGCCATTCCAGATGAAGCAACACCTTCAAGGATGCCATCCCGAACTACAGAACAAGGATCGTGAATACTTCAAGCTGAAACAAAATTATCTGAAGAAGATGAGACTGGACTGAACTGGAACGTTTCGTCAGCAAACGGATGCTATTGTGAAAGCGTCATACGAAGTCTCGTACAAGATTGCGAGGGAGAAGAAACCACACACAATTGGTGAAACATTGGTGAAGCCCTGTATGCTGCAGTGCGTGAAGTTGGTCCTTGGTGAGGCTGCCCATAACAAGATGACCCAGATTTCCCTTTCAAACAACACCATTCGGTCACGGATCAATGATATGGCTGAGAGCATCAAGAACCAAGTTGTTCAGAAGGTTCGAGGGTCACAGTTTTTTTCGATTCAACTCGACGAATCGACAGATGTTGCGAATCTGTCCCAGCTGTTGGTCTTTGTTCGTTATACCACCGAAAAAGGAATTGCAGAAGAATTCCTCTTCTGCAAACCTCTCCAGACCACGACCAAAGCTCAGGATGTGATGGACCTTATCAATGATTTTTTCGAAGACAGAAACATCAGCTGGGAGTCTCTGGTTGGGGTGTGCACGGATGGTGCCCCAGCCATGCTCGGCTCTCGATCGGGGTTCGTCACGCTCGTCAAGCAAAAGAATCCGGCAGTGGAATCGACACACTGTCTGATCCACAAAGAGGCGCTTGCTTCGAGAACTCTCCCCAAGAACTTCAAGCAGCATCTCGAGACTGTCATCAAAGTCGTCAACTTTATCAAGGGTTCCGCTCTGAACACTCGGCTGTTCCGTCGGCTCTGTCAAGGCATGGAAGCCGACCACGAATCGTTGCTGTTTCATACTCAGGTGAGGTGACTCTCAAAGGGAAACATGTTGCAGCGAGTCCTGGAATTGTTTGATGAGGTCGTAGCCTTCCTTCGGGCCCAAGAGAATGTTGTGCTTCTGGAGGCGTTGAAGGGTGAGTTTTTCTGTGTGCGGCTGTCCTACTTGTCCGATATTTTCAGTGCATTGAACGAGCTCAACAGGAAACTGCAGGGCAAAGGGACCAACATTCTTTTTCAGTCGGACAAGATCAGAGCTTTCGTGGCTAAACTGGAACTGTGGAAGAAAAGAGCGGGGAGTGGAATTTTTTCCTCATTCCTCGCTCTGAACGAATGTGTGGAGGATATGGAGGATGGTCTGCCTGATCCAATAGCCGAGGATATCAAACAACACCTCGAAGGCTTGGAGGAAGAATTCAAGTATTACTTCCCGGGGATCACAAACGAGAGCAACGAGAACAAGCTTATCAGAGACCCATTTCAGAGGAACGTTGATGATGTGCCAGAAGCGTGGCAGGAAGAGTTCCTGGACTTGAAAAACGACTCTACAGCGAAGGATGCCTTCCAGAATATGGAACTGGAAGAGTTTTGGACCCAAGTCCGAGGAACCTACCCGCTTCTTGCGACCAATGCTCTGCGGATATTGGTCCAGTTTTCTTCCACCTACCTGTGTGAGACAGGATTTTCGGCACTGGTACACCTCAAAACAAAGGCACGCAACAAGTTGGAGGTGGAGGCGGATCTTCGCTGTGCGCTCTCCATAACTCCCCCAGACATTGAAGGACTCGTGAACGGCAAACAATGCCAGAAGTCACACTAAAATGCTGTGTTCTTATTCAATACAATTTAATGTTAGCTGTGTTAGTGCATTTGAAAAATAAATTAGTAAATAGTCTCAGTGTGTTTTAACTGTTCTTTCTCTCATACACATGAAGGGGGAAATCTGGATGGTTGAATTGGGTGCAGGGGGAAATGACAGAAAAAAGGTTGGGAACCACTGGAATAAATGCTTTAAATTTAATCTTGATTGGATGCATGGTCTGGCAGCCAGAATGATTAATTTTTTTATGATGTGTGTTCATTTTTTTATTTTTATTTTTAAAAATAAGGCTCATTTGGCTGTGCTGGGATGGGTTTGAGGGTAGAGGAGTAGCAGCTGAAATGCAAATCCTATCCAGGGTCCTCCTGATGACTTCATCTTTGCTTTTTGCTTGTTCGGGTTCCTTCCGATTACTCCAATGCAGGACTGTACCTATTTGGTCTTACATTTGATTTTAATTGAATTTATTTTAATCCCATTCTAAATTCTGGCAGTTCTAATTTTGTCTTTTATTAATTACGTAACACACCAGTACACAAGCACCACATAAAACGACACAAACATCACACAAAACAAGTCCTGGCGAGGGTCTGCAATCTCTGATTCCTCTTTTTCTTGTTTGTTCAGCGTGCGGGCGATTACTCTTTGCAAAAGACACCGAGGGATCTTTATTGTCGACTAACAATCTTTGTTGGCAGACGAGATGTCATCCATCCGAAGGACGGCACACGCATCGTTACCTTGTCCTGCATGTGAAGCACCAGGATGACAGTTGATAACTGGGTCAAGGTTTGAATCCAGTCTAAACAGTTTAGAGGTGACTCGGCAAGTACATGTATCTCTCGTCTGGTCTGTGTTGCCAACCCCTGAAACAAATGGAAAGATAACATCCTTAACTTGAGAGTTTGGGTTGTGTGGTGTAAGTGGTGGTTTGGGGATGGGGTTGGGGGGAGGGGGGTGGAGGGTTGAAAGATAAATTATGAGAAGGTATAAAAAAGATAAACGAGGTTGAAAGGGGAAGTGGGGAGGAAGAAAGAAAGAGAGAAGGTTGTGAGGATCAGAGAGTAGGCCTTTTTGCACCTGCAGTTTTTAGATGACCCTATAACTCACTTGCTTGAGAAAGTCAGGAAGCAAAGTCGAGAAAATCGTTTCCCATGTTCTGGAAAGAGGAAAGCTGCATTGTCAACAACTGCACAACCAAACCAACAATCTTTCAGTTTTCCTTTCGATTGGACTTCAAAATTGAAGTTGTTTATTAACATGAGCATTCCATAAATACATCGCTCAGTACGAGCTTTCAAACAGAGGTAAAACATGTTTCACAGAAATGCACATCTCTTTGAGTGAGTCTGAACTTCATTATATTTGATAATAATAATCAGACCTTGAATCACATCAGTTTCCTTGACTTGGTTTATTTTTAATTACAGGAGAGAGGCTCATTGAAGAACAATGTAGAACTGACATGGGAATGAATGAATATGAAAAGGGGAAAGTAAGGAGGTGAGGAAACACTGAAACGAGCAAGTAAGATGGTTGGGTTAAGAAAGGTTAATTGGGGGTAATATAGATCATTGTTCAGACTTGGGGATGACAAGGGATTGTGGTGCACTGTTTACTTGAATTCCTGGATGGAAGAGTGAGGCAGAACAGCTTCTGGAAGGTGGTTTCATAGATGGGAGAAGCGACGAATGAAGGAGTTGAGGTGTGCAATCAGCCTGGATTTTGGAAGTTTAATCATGAGGATGTTACTGGAAGAACGTGTGCACCCTGGAGTAGATAGGAAGAGTCGGAGGACTGAAAGAGCAGAGGAAGAAATATCAGGGAAGAGATGGTGGAAAACAAACCACCAAGTTGCCTGTGATGTGACCACAACAGACCTCCTACTTCGGCCTCATCACGGGAGATTTCAATAATGATAAGAGCTTCAGGTTACACAGAATCCAGAAAAGACAGATGTGATGCTGCGATGCCAGCCCAGAGTGGAGAGCAGAACACCATTGAGCTATGGACAAAGACAAAGGCCTTGTAGAGCCTGCGAGTAGTTCTGACTTTCCAAGAAAAGACTGGGATTGACGGATAGGAGGATGCCCACACACTGTGGCTGACTCTAACGGCCAACTGCTACATGGTTGGCCAAGCGAGATCATGGATTATGGTGAGTCCTTGAGGATCAAAAGAGTGAACCTCTTCCAGTGCATGGCCAAGGAAATAAGATAGGTGTTGTGATGTACCAAAGACAAACTCATTGTACTGTAAATAATCTGTTCTGTATTTCAATGTTCAGTTGTTCCAGTGTTTCCAAATAATTCAGTGGTTTTCAAAGCACACTGTCAAAACCAGCATGTGGCTCTCAACGGAATCCTTTCAACTCATCTCTCTGTCAAGGCTGGAGTTGCTCAAGGCAGTGTTCTGGCCCAGTCCTATTCCTGATCTTCATCAACGAGCACTTACTCTCTGGAAAATCCTCTTTATCTATTTGCTGATTACTCCACCTTTTGCAGTGACATCCCTCATCCTTCAGTCAGGCAGGCTGCATCCTCTTCCATCTCTTCAGACCTTGAAAAAAAAAAAATCACAAGCTGGAATATATCTTTCAATCCTGACAAATTTCACACTCTTACTGTCTCTCTCAAAAAGGACCATCTGGCAAACCATCCTATCTACTTTCACAGCAACCTCTTGAGGAAGTTCAGTCGTTCAAATGCATGGGTCTTACGATCAGCTATGTTGTTTCTTGGGAAAACTACATTTCAAAGTTGTCCTCCAAAGCCAGCTGCCGACTGCATCCTCCGTCATACAAAGTCCTTCCTTGACATGCCTGAATTCCTATCCACAAAAAAGGCCTTCATCTGCAGTTTGATGAAGTACTGCTCTCCCTTTTGCACTGGCTCCCCTGCCTCATCACTTGCTCAGCATGATGCCATGGAAACCAAGGCTTTTAGATTATTGCAATCTCCCGAAATGAAGATGAGTCTATTGTTCTATCACTATGTCATCACAGACAAGTCTTTTGTTCTTCTACCACCTCCTTTCTGGTGTTTCCCCCTCTGCTCTTTCCATGCTTTGTCCCCCCCCCAAGGTTTCTGCAAGATTCATACCGTCCACTTTCAACCCACTTCTGGTGAAACTACTTAAATCGAGGATCACTGCTCACCTCCACTCATTCGTTCCTCTTTTTTCCCACCTGTGGAACCAACTTCACATCCTCTTCAATCTCATTATTCCCTCCAGGTCTTCAAAACAGCTGTTCACCACCATCTCAGATCGTCCCCAACCAAAACCATGATCTTTTCTGCCCTCATTAAGCCTGCCCCCCCCCCCCAATCCCCACACCAGTCCCTCCTTACAAATCCCCAGTTTTCCTCCTGAGAGTTTCTTTCTGTATCCATCTTGTCCACCCCATGCATCCTCTCCTGCCCCCATTCTAACACATTGTTTGTCCCCACACACATTGTTTGTCCAAGTCTGCCTCTCTCTTGGCCTTCATCTGTGCTGTTGGTGTTTCCCCCTCCTCTCTCTGCTGTTCCTTTTGTCCCATTGCATCCTGATCCGTTCAATGTACTCGTACTAGCTCTTCCACGAGCCTCGACCATGCGTACAAAAAAAGCATCCAGTGATTGACTGAAATACAAACAAAAAGACATGCCATATAATACAGGTTTATAGAACAGAGCAGTAACTTTTCCGAGAATTTGTGAACTTGATGAAGAACACAACCACTTCGCTAATAAAACAGTTTATGAATTCAACATTACTCTGAACAACTATTCAACGCTTGATTGTGTCTTTAGCTGATTGCTGCATTATATAACAACATGATGTGCATCAGTGACCATTTTATAGACCTCTTGGTGGTACATCTGTCCAACAAATCATCCTCCATCTTGAGTACTGAAAATATCTCGGATGATGTAATGGTGCTAACAAAATTATATAGAGTTATCTCACTGCAACCATGATGTTCTAGTAATTAAACGTATTTGACAAAAACAATGTCAGCTAAACAATATTTGGCAAAAAACAAAAAAACAACAACAGAATTTGACCGAATCAGGTGGGTTCATTTTGACCTTCATCCTGGAGCGATAGGGTGAGATTTCCCAGGATTGAAGAACCAGCATATCATAAATTCCAGATCAGTGGAGAGAGATGCAGCTGCTGTCTGTCTCGCGGAGAACTGCGGGTACTGTCCGACGCAATGTGGAGTCGTACGCAAAGAGGAAGAGAGGGTTTTTCAGAGCATTGGTGAGGTCATTAATATAGATGAGGAACAAGAATGGGCCCAAACCAGTCTTGGGGAACTTCAGCCTCCACTGGGAGAGAGGAGGAGAGGGTTCCATTGGTGGTAACATGAGTTGAGGAAGTCAGAAATCCAGGAATGAAGGTTTCTTGCTCCACAATAGTTGAGCAATTGGTTTAATTTTGACAACATACAGAATAGGAAGTATGTAATCAGCAGAAGCTTCAAAATGGAATGGTGGAGATACACCAGGTGCCACAATGCCATCACTTTCGTATGGATTATATCACCTCTTAGAAAGCCAACATGAACGGTCAATTCCAGGTGGTACACAGGCTGGAGTTGAGCGCTCTGCAGATCCAAGGCAAGAAGGCCACTCCAGGCGCACAAACCTTATTGGAATTTGATGTCACGGCCTCCAGCCCATGGGCCCACAGGAAGGCGGTGAGTGGAAAATATCTTTCGCCGACCGACCTTGAATGAGCTCAGGGAGTTGCTGTTGAAGGAACGGGGCTCGATCCTCGAGGGATGGCAAATGCTGTGCGCAACAGTTGCCTCAGCCTGACTCGAGATGCCAATTTGAATGCACCTTCTGTGGGCCGAGTGCCGTGCGTAGCTCAATCCGTGTGGTCTACACTCTACATAATGGGTTTCGCACGACGTTGTGCTGCTGGTAAATTCCAGGAAGTGTGAAACCTTTCCAATGAGTGAAACTTTTCCTTTCCACTTTTACAACTGTGAATTCGGTGCTGTGAATCACACAGCACATGTCTCATGTGTTCATACGTGTACATTTTATTCCGTACAAGCGACATTTTGCACCTCTGAAACAGCTGCTTCCTTATGAACTAATGCCATGAGTTATCCGTCATTGACATGCCAACCAATGCACAGTGTTCCACCACGACTGCTCGCCGGCTGTGTTGGTTGCGAGTTATCAACACGCTCTTTGGATTTTCATTGAAGCGAGTTACCCTCGCCAGAGGAGAGGGTGTTGCCATCAGGGTCTGTTTGTCTGTCTGTTTGTCCGCACGGAACATGAGTGTTTTTATTTGTATCCGCTTGTCGGATTGAGATGAAATTTTCACCGCAGGAGCGACGAATCATGTAGAATGTTGTTGACAATTATGACGTCATAGGTCACCTGGTGTGGCAGCCTTGTTGGGGAAAAAAGTAAAAAAACAAAAAAACAATTGGACCTCTGTCTCTCTGAAACCACACCAAGGAAAAAATTGAAACTTGGCACATGGCAAGTACTCCTCATGGGGAATAAGTGTGATTTTATTTTCATGTCGTCAAAGGTGCCTTCGTTATGACGTCATAAATGCATATGTAGAACGCTACATCTGACCGGTATGAAAAATTTTGAGGGTCATCTATGAATACATTGGTCCATCGCAAAAAATTGATGATGTCACCAGTCACGTGGTTCGGCAGCCATCGTGTTAAAAAAAAAAAAACCGACCTTCAACAATCTTCCTCTCTGAAATGGCTGAACAGATTGATGTGAAACTTTACTCGTATGACCGCCTATCCATGAGGAATAAAACATTTACAACCTAAAATCCATCATAGGTCACATGTTTTGGCAGCCATGTTGGATTTGCCCTAAAACCTTTAAAAAAATCTTCTTCTCCACAACAGCTGGACAGATCGAGGGGAAACTTCATACAAATGTTCCCCAAGCTTTAGGGATACCAGGGTATTCATGAATAATTGATAGGTCACATGATCTCTCAGCAATAATGGATTGAGTGAAAATCTTAAAAAAAAAAAAAAATTCTCTTGAACCGCTTCATCGATCGACGTGAAACTTCACAATTTTTTTATATGTCATAATTCGTAACACAAACTTATTAATTACACAACACAAACTTCACAATTATAATCCAGTAGCGATGGGGAATATGTGTTTTAAATTTCATTCTGATCGGACACATGGGTCTAACAGCCAGTTATTTAAAGTTTTTTGATCTGGGATTTTTATTTTTTGAATCGGGCTCACTTGGCTGTGCCTGGATGGGTTTGAGGGTAGAGGAGTATCAGCTGAAATGTGAATCCTGTCCAGGTTCCACCTGATGACTTCATCTGCTTTTTGCTTCTTCGGTTTCTTTCCGATTACTCCAATGCAGGACTTGTACTTATTTGGTCTTTCATTTGATATGAATTGAATTCATTTTAATCCAATTCTAAATTCAATTGAATAATAATGAAAAACCTCACGGGTCAGGGTCAGGTGTCCGATCAAAGTGGGGTTGCATCAAAGCGGGATGTCTTGGTACCAGATCATCACTGCCAGCAGTTATAAAGTGGCGGTTCTAATATTATATCTGTTATAAATAATTAAATAACACATCAATACACAAATGCCACACAAACACCACACAAAAGAAGTCCTGGTGAGGGTCCGCAGTCTCTGATTGCTCTTTTTCTTGTTTTCCATCTGCACCCACCACTGGCACGACACTACAACAGGTATTGCCAATTCCAACTAATATCGGTAAACTATCCACCAATACCATCACCGTGTACGACAGGATAGCTCAGTGGGGGCGTACTCATCTTTGAGCTGTCTAGTGTAGGTTTGAATCCCGTCCCACGGAGAAACTGCCAGCGTTGCGGTGTTTCGCAGGCAGGGTGTTGCGTCCATTAGTAGAGACGGTAAGCTGGAGACCCGTCAGCCAGGATTGGTTGCTGGTGGATGTGAAAAATCCCATGGTGTATTTTGAAATGATTCACTGAGTGAAAACCCACGCTGAGTGAATCAGCAGCCCACAACCATGCTCCCAGAAACGATGCAAACAGCAGCCAAGGGCTGCACACAAACCAACGACCACGACCGTTGTGGACAACTGCCACGACCATCGACCAACTAACTGCCTACACCTTCTGCAACAGCATTGCCATCATGTTCTCACCATTTCTCTGTCCATGTACCTACTCGCAGCCATCCTCTCCATGCATCCTGGTTTGTCGAACCACGCCATTCATTTCTCTCGTTTGGGTCGCACTGCTCACGAAACGGACACTCACCATGCGAGCATTTTTATCGATGGCAACTCCTGCAATGTTTGTGATATGATCCATCAAAAGGGCCACAAATCCTCGTGAAACATTAATTATTTAGCTTCCTAATAATGTTTGCCAACATACTTAACATGCTCAATTTTAATCTATTATTTATGCCACTGTAAGGGTAGAATTCCCATTGGCAAAGGGGTATCGGTGCGGATAATCTCTTATAATGTGTAGTATTGACGGCACGCGCAATACCCCATCAATCAGGCAGCAGTGCGCTCGCCAGTCCTTTAATCCATCAGGATTTTCACGCTGATGGATGGTTCGGTTTGGCGTACCTTGGTGAACGTGACACAATCAGGAGGTTTTACACCTGAAACATTGTCCCTGCTTATTGTGAAAAAGTAGTTAAAAATCTTGATTGATATACCAGTTGATTTTCCTTGCTGTGCAGTTCATCTTCCACCACCATACATCTGCTCAAGACGATGCGATGATCCAGGTGATTGTCTCGAGCTAACGGCTGTGATTCTGCGGGATGAAGAATGTTTGGAATTTTGTGCCTCGTTTTCAGTGTAACACCGCAGTGCACGCACATCACATGACCAGGAGTATCAAGCGCGTCTGATGCAAATGACAGGACACCTAGCCAATCTCCTAATTGGGAGTGTGCAGGTAGTGCGGTCAGAATGCTGACTTGGCTCGGATCTTCAAGCACATTCGGATCACAATAAATTAATCAGCACCAAGAAGAGGCGACTCGAGGAGATGATATCAAGAACTCATCTTCCAAGGGATTGACATGATGACTGATCGAAGCAGTTGGGGAGGGTGGAAGCAGTGCGAGGCCAAGATGAGCACATTGGGGTTGAGGGATGGGGCAGAGTAAACAGGGTAAACAAGAAAGACACCACAGGGACTTTCAGGTCCTTACACCACAGGGACTTTCAGAAAAAGAAAGCAAGGAATTTGCAGAAGGTGGGTTTGGGTGGATTAACGGATGGAGAAAAGATCATGTTTCTGGATGGGGGAAGACAAGAGGTGGTTGTGAACAGCTGTTTTGAAGACTTGGAGGGAAGAGTAGGTTTGAAGACATTGTGGGAGTTTGTTCCAAAGACGGGAAAAAAGAAGAATGAAAAAGTGAAGGTGAGCAGTGATTCGTGATTTTGGTAGGTTACCAGGAGGGGATTGCTGGCGGACCTTGAGCACCCTGTGCAAATAAAGGGGGGGGGGACATATTGCAGACAGAGCAGGAGGGGGGTGGCGAGACCGTAGAGAAGACGGTAGCAAACAAAGAACACCAAAAGACCAAAGTGACCCAAAGACTCAGCCTCACCGCAGGAGATACCAATGATCCTAAATGCCTTGGTTACCACAGCATAAAGGTGAGAGGTGGGAGCACCAGCCCAGAGGGGAGAGCAGTACTCCATCACGGTGCAGACAAAAGCTTTGTATGTGGTCAGGAACTTAGGTGTGCCAAGGAAGGACTTTACACGACGGAGGATGCCCAGTCGGCAACTGACTTTGGAGGCCAGGTTGGAAATGTGGCTTTCCCAGGAAAGATCATGGCAGGTAGTGAGACCCAGAAGCTTGAATGAAAGGACTTGGTCAAGAGGATTGTTGAGAAAGTAGATGGGGGAAACGGGGAGAGTTCCAGATGGTCCTTTCAGAGAGACAGAGTGAGAGTGTGAGATTTGTCTGGATTGAAAGACATGTTCCACGTGTTGGACCAGTTTGTGATTTTATCCAGATCTGCAGAGAGTGAAGAAACTTCTGCATGCCGTTCTGAGGGATGACGGATGGTACGGGTGAGGGTAGAGTCATGAGCAAAGAGATAAAGAAGATTTTCCAGAGAGATCAATGGGAGATATCATTGATGAAAACCAGAAAAAGAACAGGGCCCAGAACACTGCCTTGAGGAACTCCAACCTGGACAGGAAGAGGGGATGAGAGAACTCCATTTAGGGCCACACGTTGGCTGCAACAGGAGAGGAAGTCTGTGAGCCATGAGTGGAGATGGCCTTGAATACCATGGGAAGAGAGTTTGGTGAGTAGGGCAGGGTGCTAGACTGTGTCAAAAGTACGCGATATGGCTCTGATTTCATGTCCGGCATTGAGGACCTCCATCCATTGTTGGAAGAGCAGAAGCAGCAGATCCAGGGTTGAGTGACCTGGTCTGAAACCAAATTGTTAATCGGAAATCAGGCCATTGGAGAAGAGGAAGGATTTATTGTCTGAAGCGATGATGGATTCCATAACCTTGCTGATGATTGGGAGAAAAAATGACAAAATCTTAACTTTGACCAAAAAGTGACTTACTAGGTTTTGCCATTGGTAAGTAGAGCTGGTTCATGGTTTCAGCGCCCACAAGGTCAATGCTGGACTGGGTATTCCAATCCTGGTGGTGTGGCAAAGGAGATTGACCATTTCCTCATTGATGGTCACTGGAGGTTGATCCAGAACTGCAGGATCTACCGGAGTGCCTTGTTCCTCAATACTGACCACCGGCTTGTTGTAGCAACTTTTAAGTTGCACCTTAAATCCAGGAGAATGGTACCATCCCAGCTTTGGCTGGATGTTGGCAAGGTCAAGGATGAGAGGGTAGCTGAGGAGTTTGCAAAAGGCTGAGTGGAGATTTTTGGGGTCTGGGTGCTTTGGGAGGTCCTGAAGAGTTGTGCAGTGCCTTCAAGACCACCGTCCTTGATGTTGCCGGTGGATGTCTTGGAACTCACCGGGGGGCGAAGTAGAATTTTATCTCTCAAGGGACACTGGATACCATTGCCCAGAGTCGCAGGGCCAGGCTGAATGGCAGAGCTGAGCTGTTCAGGGAACTGAGGCGTAAAACTGTACGTGCACTAAAGGTGGACAAGGAGGTCTAGATACGAGGAATCTGTGAGGGGGTAGAGTATCACCTGTGGTCAAGTGATTCTTGTCCTGCTTACAGGGGAATTCGCGCATTGCATTCATCCAAGCCCATCCCTCGGTGTACTGCAGAGGGCGGTGGGCTCTTGACAGAGGAACCCCGAAGTGAAGGCCCGCTGGGCCGAATACTTTGAGCGGTTGTACCAGGCTGATCCCCCAGCTGTCGAGTTGGACATCAGGGGTGTTACAATCCCTATTGCTGACCCTCCAACCAACTGTGGTCCACCTTCGTTTGTGGAAACACAGGCTGCAGTGAACCGGTTGAAATGGGGCAAAGCTCCAGGGATCTGTGGCATCCATGCTGAACTTTTCAAGGCTGGTGGAAATGCTGCACTCGTGTCATTGCATGCAGTTCTGTGCTCTGCTTGAAACACAGGCATCATCCCAACTGACTGGAAGAGGGGCCTTGTTGTTCCTCTCTGGAAAGGGATGGGTGATCGCCAAGACTGCAACAACTACCGAGGGGTGACGCTGCTCTCAGTGCCGGGCAAGGTCTTTGCTCGGATAATTGTTGATAGGGTTCGCCACCATCTGCTTGAGCACCAGTGTCCAGAGCAGTCAGGCTTTACACCAAAGAGGTCAACGATTGACGGTATCCTTGCTCTTCGTGTCCTCACCAAACGCAGACGAGAGTTTCGGCAGCGGCTGCTTGCAGCCTATGTTGATCTCTGTAAAGCGTTCGATTCAGTGAATCGGGACGCCCTCTGGAGGATTCTTGGTCTTCGTAGGGTGCCACCAAAGCAGATCGATCTGATGTCTGAAATCTGCTCTGGTACTGAGAGTGCTGTGAGATGTGGTGGTACCATCTCTGACTTATTTCCAGTTGTTGCTGGAGTTCGTCAGGGGTGTGTACTGGCCCCCACACTTTTCAGCACTTGTATGGACTGGATTTTAGGGAGGATGTCGGAGAGATCAAGCTGCGGTGCATCGTTTGGGAATCTCAAGATCTTGGACCTTGATTTTGCAGATGATGCAGTCATCTTTGCGGAGACTTTAGATATCCTTTTGGGGGCCCTCGAGGTGCTGAAGGAGGAGTCGGAGCCGCTGGGTTAACGGGTTTCTTGGGTCAAAACTAAGATCCAGGCTTTCGGTGACATCTTGGATGCTGCTGTCCTGTCTGTGTCTGTTTGTGGTGAGGATGTTGAGGTCGTGGATAGATTCACTTACCTTGGCAGTGATATTCATGTTTCCGCAGGTTGTGAGCCGGAGGTCAATAGACGTCTGGGTCGGGCCTGGGGAGTCATGGATTCACTGGATCATGGGGTGTGGCGCTGCCGGTACCTGTGTGGGAGGACGAAAGTCCGAGTCTTCAGGTCCTTGGTACTTCCAGTCTTGCTCTATGGGTGCGAGACTTGGACTCTGACCAAGGATCTGAGACGGAGACTTAATTCCTTTGGGAACAGGTCTCTTCGGAGAATCCTAGGCTATCGCTGGTCGGATTTTGTGTCAAACGAGCGGTTGCTGAGAGAAACTCGGATGAGATTTGTTACCTGCATGGTCCGTGAGCGTCAGTTGCGGCTGTATGGACATGTGGCTCGTTTTCCTGACGCTGATCCTGCTCACCAGATTCTCTCAGCTAGGGAGTCTAACGAGTGGAGGAGGCCAGTGGGCCGACCACGTGCCTCTTGGTTGCAGCAGGTTGACCATCATCTCAAGGAGATGGGGATGGGCCTGGAATCTGCCTGGGGGATGGCCAGATGGAGGCCCCTGGATTACCGGCGGAAAGTGGACGCAGCGACGCGCTGTTCTGGCACATGCTCCCATACCTGACCTGACCTGACCTGGTTCACCAAAAATCAGAACGATCGATTTCGCCTTTTTGACACGTTAACGGTTTCCATGACAACAATTGAACCCCATTATAATCAAATTGGCGATTTTATGAATCTATTATTGCCATGCGTCAGTAATTTGTTTAAGCTTATTTGTTTGTACGTGTCATATATGTGAGGATTTTTTTGTCAAAGGTCAAGGCAATGCAAATCATGTAAAACACATATTTGACCCCAATTAGAGAATGCATCAACCAACCTTGTTTTTTTTTGTATAACTTGTCAAGGCTCGTGTGAGAGCTAACACACAACATACAGCAAGGGGGTCATGAGACAAGATGGGCGGGAGTGGGAAGGACAAAACAGTGGGGAACAGAGACATGAGGAGATCTGTGGAAGGGAGAGGGATGGGGGGACCTGGGGAAGAGAAAATTGATATGACGGACTTTCAGGAAGGAAAGCAGGGAATTTGAAGGAGGTGGGTTTAGGGTGGATTATCGGGGGAAGAAAAGATCGAGGATTTGGATGGGGGATGATAAGAGGTGGTGGTGAACAGCTGTTTTGAAGGCCTGGAGGGAAGAATGGGATTGAATAGAGTGAGGGAGTTTATTCCAAAGGCAGGAACAAAGAGGAATGAAAGAGTGAAGGTGAGCAGTGAATCGTAATTTTGGTGATTTTACCAGAAGTGGGTTGTTGGCGGACCTTGAGCGTCCTGCGGAAATGTGGTGGGGACAAATCGCAAAGAGAGCAGGGGAGAGGAGGGGGGGGGCGAGGCTGGAGAGGAGACGCTAGAAGACTGAAAGACCACCGACCAACTTGCGGTGATTGAGTTAGAGGCCAAAAGACTCAGCCTCTTTGCGGGAGATGCCAATGATCCGAAATGCCTTTGTTTCCACAGCGTGAAGCCGAGAAAGGTGGGAGGCAGGAGCACCAGCCCAGGTGGGAGAGCAGTACTCCATCAGGCTGCGGACAAAAGCTTTGTAAGTGATCAGGAGCTCAGGTGGGCCGAGGAAGGACTTTGCATGACGGAGGATTCCCAGTCGGCGACTGGCTTTGGAGGCGAGATTTGAAATGTGGCTTTCCCAGGAAAGGTCATGGCAGATAGTGAGACCCAGAAGCTTGAAAGAAAGGACTTCTTCCAGAGGACTGTTGAGAAAGTGGATGGGGGTAGGGGAGGGGGGTTCTAAACGGTCCTTTCGGAGAGACATAGTGAGAGTGTGACATTTGTCCTGATTGAAAGACATGTTCCACGTGTTGGACCAGTTTGTGATTTTATCCAGATCTGTCGTGAGCGAAGAAGCTGGTACTTGCCGGTCTGAGGATGACCGATGGTACGGCAGAGGGTGTAGTCATCAGCAAAGAGATACAGAGGATTTCCAGAGAGTCGGAGAGATCATTGATGAAAACCAGAAAAAGAACAGGGCCCAGAACGATACCTTGAGGAACTCCTATCCAGCCTGGACAGGAAGAGGGGATGAAAGAACTCCATTTCGGGCCATACGTTGACTGCGACAGGAGAGGAAGTCTGTGAGCCATGAGTGGAGATGGCCTTAGATACCATAGGAAGAGAGTTTGGTGAGCAGGGCAGGGTGCCAGACTGTGTGACTGTGCCACCAGGATTTTGAGGTGGAAGAGAGGTTTGAGAGTTCAGACTTGAGCTTAGAAAGCTGTTGTTTTCTGTCTCTCCTGAGGGCAGATACACACTTGTTCCGAGCTTTATGGAAGGAACTGAGATTGCCCTCAGTTGGGTTTGCTTTCCATGAGGCAAAGGCAAGTTGTTTCAGGCCAACTGCCTCACCACAAGCTTCAGTGAACCAAGGGTGGGAGGAAAGGTTGGACAACTGAAGAGGAGAGGGGATAAATCTGTGCATGAGGGAGAGCAAGTTTCTTTGAAAGAATTCCCAGGATGAGTTGATGTTCGAGAAAGTAGCGATACGAGACCAGTCTATAAGTTTGATGGCTGCTTGGAGACCCTGCCAGTCGGCTTGAGTGAAATGCCAGACTTGACTGTTGTGAGGCGGTTCTCTGATAATAGACAGAGAGATGTCCACTTTGACAAGGACGTGGTCAGATGGACAAGGATGTGGAGCGGAGGAAGAGCAGCAGATATTGTCAGTGAAATTGGTCAAAATCAGATCCAGAAGAGAGAGTACCATTGGTTGAGATCCGGGTCGGGAAGTTGACCGATTGAGTCAGTCCCAATGAGTTGCAGAAAGTTTTTCCTGAAGTGCCATGACAGGTGAGAGAGGTACCCACACCTCGCCAATTGGCATGATGACGATTGAAGTCGCCACATATGAGGAAGAGAGAGTTTGGATGAGAAGATAGAAGATGGTCCATGTTTTCGGATAGTGAGGTGTAGATGGAGTCATCACTGTTAGGTGGACGGTTCAGGACACATATAAACATGAGGTGGGAGTGGAGGGGAAGCCATAGCCAGAGGTATTCCTGGGGGTGTTGGGTAGTGAGGGCAGGGCATGGAGAGCGAGGAATAGAGTCTTTGATGAAGAGAGCAACACCTCCACTAGGACGAGGATCAGGTCTGTCAACCGGAGGAGGGAGTAACCAGGGAGAGATACTTGGGAGTCAGACACGTCTTGGGGGAGGAAAGTTTCTGTTAGGCAGATTATGTCTGGTTTGTCAGTGGCAACCTGTATGGAAAGATCTGAAAGGTTTCAGTGAAGGCCCTGGATATTTTAAGTCCACACTGTTAATGAAGAGGGAGGGGAGGAGGCTTTGGGTGCAGGGGGTGGGGGGAGGTAAGGAGGGTTGTTGAAAGAGTGTGGGGGATTGCAAAATAGCTAGGGAAGGGGGCCGGATGAGGAGGAGAAAAGGCTCTGTGGTGCTGGGGGAGAGGAGGGACAAGAGAGGGGAAGAAGGCAGTTGAGGATTTGAGGAGGTGGAGTGAAGAGATGAAGGTGAGAGGGCAGTGGAAGGAGGCAGTTTTGTGGATGAGAGGGGTTCCAGCTGGTTCCAGCTCGGGGCAACTTTGAGAAGGATGAGTGAGGGGGATGAATGGTGGGAGAAAGGTGAGGGGGGAGTTTTTGAGAGAGGTGAGAGGAAGGCTTGGAGGGAGAAGAGTGGGATGGTTGCTTTGAGAGTGAGGGGTGAGTTGGCACTGAAGTTGGAAAAAAAGAATGGTTGATTGAAAGCGAACATTCATAGCAAACTGGGGTTTTTAAAAGTTTTAGGTCAGAGATGCGATTTAACACATTTCTTTTTGGATGCAATAAAGGCGAATTCAGAGAATGGAGAGAAGAAACACTGTAACAGTTGGATTTTTTAGGCAAGGTATGAAGGAAAGGTCGAATTGAGAGCAGTCTGATTAAATAGGAGAGTAGTGCATTATGATAGTCAAGAGAACCACACTTGTGAAAGAGGAAGATTAAGCATTATAAGAAATCGTTATTATTATTATTATTATTATTACTATTATTATTATTATTATTATTATTATTATTATTATTGTTTGAGAGAGTTTTCAACAGATTTGGTCATGGAAGTGTTGTAGAAAAAAAATCGTGAGGTGAATGGTGAATTAGATCGGTAAACGCAGGGGGTGTAAACAGATCACGTGGTTATGATTACAGGTTAGACACAAGATTATTATTTTTTGATGTATTTTTGAAGAACAGGTAAGATTCGGGAATGGAAGGTTGTAGATCGGAAGAAATCGTGTAGGTAATGGTGAGAGAGGATCAGCTCAGTGGAATAAAGATGGTGTGCTGGCAGAAGGAAGAAGAGGAGGAAGAAGAGGAGGATGAAGAAGAAGAAGATGAAGAAGAAGAAGAAGAAGAAGAAGAAGAAGAAGAAGAAGAAGAAGAAGAATCGAGACTTGTGAGTGTACAAGGAGAAAGGTGGGTTTTTTTTTTTTTGATTTAAGACAATAAATAGTGTTTTGTTGGGAGGGATGGGGGACGTTGGGAAAGTGGGAAGATAGAATTTGAATGTCATGGGGAGCAAATACAAATAAACACGATCGTACACCAAGGGGAATGATGGGTAGGCCTCAAGCACTCGGAAAGACAAGGTCGACGAAAACTCACAAAATAGCACGATCTTTGAAACAAAACTGAACTGGGAACACACAGTAACATGTCGGTGAGAAAATAAACAGTTAAAACGGGACAGATAATGACCGGAAACTTAACTTTCAGATCGACAGCAGAGAGCCCTGAAAGTTGACCCCCCGACGCTCCAAACCCAGAACCAGAAGCAACCCGGAAGCATTGTTACGTGTAACAATGAATGATATAAAGCAGTTGACAGGTCACATTTTCCAAATTACCAAATTGTTGTTTCCATGGCGACTATTGTTTATTTGTATTCCGCAAGTATCATGCTCTGCACGACATCTTTCTTTTTTGTTTGTTTGTTTGTTTGTGAACATTATATCTCAAAACGTTGTGGACTGATTCGGACGAAAATTGGTCGATGAGTTGGTTGTGTGACAAGAACAAGCCGATTCGATTTTTTGGCAGGGTCCGGTTCCAGATGCGGCCTATCAATGGGATACAAAACGTAAACTCTTCACCTGGCGGAGGTATGCACTCTTCCGTGTGTCGTTCTCGACTCTAGTTTGAGTATGCTGTATTTCCAAACTGATCGATGTGGAGCAGTTTCCCAAGAACACTGACCAACATAGTGAGGCGAGGCTTTGGGATCGTCACAGAAACATTTGATAACTATGACATCACAAGATTCTGATACCCATTCTTATTTGTTTCTGATCACAAAAAGAGACTGGAGGTCCATCAGTCGTGAAGAGCTCTGCGTGGGTCATCTTTGGGTCTTACATTTATTCATCAACATCGTAAAGGAAGCCACAAAGACGTCCTGCAGAGGAAGAAGGTTTATTGAAACAAAACGAAAAAGGTACTTCAGTAACAATGACCGATAACTACCCTGCACTTGTGGGTTGTGGCACAAGAGTAGGCCACGAAAGGATAGCTTGGATAAAACGTGCAAGATGGATGAAGGAGTAGGTTTTATTTATTTATTTATTTATTATTTCCTTTAAAATTATGTTTTCATCCGGTCCGAAGAACCATCCATCATCCCAGCCAGGCTGTGGCGGTGACACGAGGAGGAGCCGACGAATAAAGGGTCGATCTGTCTTATGAGACAGGTCTTCGTGGGCAGCCATTGTCCTCACCTAGCACTTTACGAACAACAGTGTGGAGGGAAAACAGCACAAATGTTGAGATGTCATCATAAAGCAACTCAAACATCCTTTGAAGAACCATTTCAGGCCGATGTTTGCCTCGAGGTTCCAAAACACCAGGCCGATTGAAAGCTGAATGAGATTGTTTGTACGTCAAGGCATGACTTCTGAGCCACTGGGTCCTCAAAATACACGACTCTTCTCCTTATTCTTCTTATTCTTCTTCTTTGGTTTGGATCATTTTCTGCGCAGCACAGTTGTGCCGCTGATGCAGTACACCTTCAGATCTCTAACTGTCCCCCAACTCATGTGAACAGACATGACACCCAGTTTAAGGTCCACCCGAGGGACGACACCCATTACTGCCTCGTCCAGCCCGTGAAACACCAGGATGACAGTTTACAGCTGGCCCGGGAGTCAAACCCAGGCTACAGAGCTCAAAGGCAAGTACTCAAACCTCTCGGCTGTCCTGCCAGCCTTCACCACTGGTTTTTAGTCACAATGGCACATCGGACACCTGCTTCCAGACAGGGACACTGAGAGTAAGGGAAGGCATCTTTACCCCAAAACTTTTTATCATGTGCACATAAGCTATAGGCCATACATAATCAGCATCACAATGGAAAAATATTGTTGAAGAGGCCCTCTATTTTTATGTATGCAAATTGTTGACCCCCCCCCCCCCTCTGTGTGCATCATGTAAGTTCTGTCCAGTTCTAAATCCCCCTCGCCACCACCACCACCAACCTTACAGATCCCCAAAGAGTTGTTGAAACAAAGTTCCATCAGAAATCAGACAAATGGTGTGCACTGAGAATAGTTCACTCCCACGAACCATACATGATCCTTCCCTTCCCCTGACTCCTACCTCCTTTTTCCCTCCTCTTTCCACACCTCCCACACTCCCTTATCCTCCGTTATCTATCCTATCATCCTCCGCTCTCTTAACTTTCTCAATTTATCAACCATGCTCCCTCAACTTTTCCCGCTGCGTTCATAATAAGTCGATGGCCAGTAGTTCTTGTGAATATCAAAGCATCACAACTTACAAGACCTGTGGCCGAGACCAAAAAGTGTGTGTGTGTGTGTGTGTGTGTGTGTGTGTGTGTGTGTGTGTGTGTGTGTGTGTGTGTGTGTGTGTGTGTGTGTGCGTGTGCGTGATGGGCCCCTGACGAACTTGTACTCCTTCTGCTTTGCTTTTGAGGCCACAGGTATTTCTATCACATCATCTGAGCTTGACATACACTCATCGAGCCATCACCAGATGACGTCGCACTCTTTATTGGGGGTTTGGTTCAGTTTGCTTCAAATACACAATGGGATCTTGAGGGTGATGAGGTTCTGACTGTAGTGTGTCTGTTACACCGATGGTATTGAGTACCTTAGGACAAAAATAGCTTGGTATAAATACTTGGCCCTTGTGACTGGCCCCATAACTTGAAACGAGGAAGAACAAGCAGGTGTGATGGAACCGTACAAGCACTCTTGGACAAATTTCCAAGACGCATGGTGGTTTTTAATCCTTGTCGGTTGTTTCGGTCTTGATGTTACTGATAATCCATGTAGGGTGGTAGATCATGTAGTGGTTGTTGATCTTTGTTGGTCGTTAAGCCGTGTAGTGGTTGTTAATTCTTGCTGGTTACACAGTGGTCGTTAGGTCTTGGGGACCGTAAGTTCGCTACATCTTTCCAGCAACATTGTAAATACGGGCTTTGCCGACCCCTACGACCTCTGTGTAATGCTTTTCTTCACCCCATTGAGTGATTGAATTAACACTAACACTCATTACGAGCCCCAGTGATGCCCCCTCTCCCCCACCCTCCATCCCTCACACTGAACTGGACCCTCAGCTCTGGGCAGTAAACTACCCATCCTTGTAAGTTCCCTCCGAGAACACTAACCTGTCTCCGTCGGGTTCCAGCTGGTCAGAAATTTTTCATGATGACCCACATTGTTCTCCTATCTCAGTATAATTATTATTTAATTAATAATTTTGGATTAAACCAGATGGATTAGATGAACCAAGCACCTGTGCACTTAACACCTGGTTAATAAAGCTTCACCAGGGTGTGTCTCGAATCAACAGACATGTACGTCCCTGTGCATGGAGGCGATGAGCTATTTACAGTAATATTGCTAACACTGCCCCCCCCCTTCCCCGCTGAATCCTCCTGCTCCCCAACCCTTTCCACTCGACGCCCAAGTGTAGCCATCGCTCATGTTGCCTGGTGTTTTCACGGAGAGAAGGAGGGCAGTTCAATTAGTCACGAATGGATTTTGAGGCTTCGGAGGTTAATTTCCTGCCAGTGGAAATCACCATGGAAATGGTACTCCCGAAGAGCTGTGCTGGGCACGGCACTCTATTAGCACGGTAAACGAATGGAATTAGCTAAATTAACGCCTTTTTAGCCACTCTCTTTCTCTGTCTCCCTCCCATGAGCCTCCTGTACGTTTGACATTTGTGGATATGGGAGCAAGGTGTGCTCACGGATCCAGAGGATTGGGGGTAAACTCCCAAGTGATGCTTCAAGACGCCCACTCCTCTCCCCTTTGTAGCTCCCACGAAGGAGCCGCCGAAACCCTTCGGGGTTCAAAAAGAGAACGAATAAAGGGGAATTCATAATGGCGATGATTTGTTGGCGCCGGTTCTTTCGGGCCATCCATTTATTATGTATCCAAATATACTGTCGTGGAATTTTCGACTCCCCCTCCACCCCATCCCCGCACGCTGCGGACACGTATGTCAGCCTCTCTCGCAGCTTCCGTCGACATCTCCTTCCAAACATCTCCCCCTCTACTCCTCTCTGGACACTCCTCAATCGTTTCTCTCTCTCATCCCCGTTCTCTCAATATGGTACTCCCACCCCCGCCCAAACCCAGAGTGTACGTAATAAATAGATGAACCTTTGCAGAATCACACACTGTTTGTTTAATTTCTTGTCGTTTTATTGATAATTTTCACGATAACAAGGCGACTATAACCAGTTTGTCTCGCTTGCCTCTTGTCTGCTCTCTGCACTCTGGTCGCTTCGCACATGATAAAGGTGATGGAAGCTGCGGGGACAAAGGTACACGTTGACCTCACGTGAGGCTGATAACGTTCCGCTGACGGTGTTACCCCGGGGTGTCGAACACTCTGTGACGTCGAAATGTCGTCCGTTCGGTCGGAAACTTCACTTTCACGTTCATAAGTGCAGAAGGACTTCGAAACAAGAACAGGGTAAAAATGGTCTCAAGGCAAGATGATACTTTAGAGACCCTGAGGAGGACGATGCGAGGGTGTAGTCTTCAGGTAAGGGGGTCAACAAAAGAATGAGTAAACGACTGATATGGAACCCTTCGGTACTGCTCCGACCCAGGATTCATACATCTAGCGGTTTTGGACTTGGGTCGAAGCTTCCATCAAAAAGGAAGGCGAGGGTCTTCAACTGGGACGATGCGAGACAGCGTCCACAAGGCAGGTCTTGAATTCCAGAGTGGTTGAGGTTGCTTAAATGGTCCGCTAGAGATGTTGAGCATCGGCAGCCTCCTTCCACAGATAGTTAGTTCTCTTTGACATTAGAACCGGAGGGTGCAGACCTTTTGATGGTCCACGTAGGGTGTAAAGGTCACGACAGCAGGATGCTCAGTTTATAAGTTGAACATGAAGCCGTTGGTAGAAAACAGCAAAACCAATTTGATTGTCAAGCATTTGTACAGCACGAACCGAGCTCGGAGCACGGATGTGAACGTACGGTGCTTGAGCGGAGGTTCCTCTTGTTCTGTGACCCGTTATGGGATCAGACTACTTATAGGACCATAAAACCCGCTATGGGATCGTGAGATCCGTTATAGGATCGTGGGATCTTGATATCCGTCATAGGATCGTGGGATCTTGAGATCTGTTGTAGGATCGTGAGATCCGTAGTGGGATCTTGAGATCCGTTATAGGATCGTGAGATCCGTTATAGTATTGTGAGATCCGTAGTGGGATCTTGAGATCCATAGTGTGATCTTGAGATCCGTTATAGGATCGTGGGATCTTGAGATCCGTTATAGTATCGTGAGATCCGTAGTGGGATCTTGAGATCCTTTCGGGGATCGTGAGATTCATAGTGGGATCTTGAGATCCGTTATAGGATCGTGAGATCCGTAGTGGGATCTTGAGATCCGTTATAGGATCGTGAGATCCGTAGTGGGATCTTGAGATCCGTTATAGGATTGTGAGATCCGTAGTGGGATCTTGAGATCCTTTATAGGATTAGTGCAAGCCGCCATGTTGAGGTGTGGACAGGCATGGATGAAAGAAGAATTCACGAACAACAAGCATGAGGAGAGGCAACTGTTCCCTTTGGAAAAGGAAGGACACGTTCAAACAGTCAGGGGGAGGGAGTGGGGGTGGGGGCGACCCGAACTTGAAGGTGGGGGTGGGGTGGGTTACTAAAACCAAGTATAATTTGAGTATTTGTATTTGTACAATCCACCTGTCAGACCATGAATCCAAGTAATATGACAGGTAAAGAGACAAGCGAACAAGTTGATGTGGACAGGTGAACAAGTTGATGTGGACAGGTGAACAAGTTGATGTGGACAGGTGAACAAGTTGATGTGGACAGGTGAACAAGTTGATGTGGACAGGTGAACAAGTTTATGTGGACAGGTGAACAAGTTGATGTGGACAGGTGAACAAGTTGATGTGGACAGGTGAACAAGTTGATGTGGACAGGTGAACTAACGATCCCGTTTATATCTGATAACAAAATGGTCGACATCATGACAAAGCCCAGAATGACCGACTCGTCCAATTTACTCGAACTACACCAATTCCTGCTCCTCCAACACCCTCTCTTATATTCACCCAAAACCACCCACCACCTTCAACCACAACCACACTCCATAACTCAACTTCGAAACTCTCCATCCATTACCTAGATCACGTGACCTTTTTAACCCCCACCGATGGGGCAGGTGATTGAGGAGGCATTGAGGATGGTTCAACGTGAAGTGAGGGGGGAAGGGGAGGTGTTGGTACATGAAGTGAGGGTTGGGGGGGGGGAGTGGGGTTGAGATGACAGGGTATTGGAGGTAGTGTGATTTGTAATTGGGTAGTTGTGGATGTTCACGTGTACGTATTTGTAGTGAGTAGTGTTCGGGGGATTTGGGGGGTGGAGTGGGGTTGAGATGACAGGGTATTGGAGGTGGTGTGATTTGTAATTGGGTAGTTGTGGTGGATGTTCACGTGTACGTATTTGTAGTGAGTAGTATTCGGGGGATTTGGGGGGTGGAGTGGGGTTGAGGTGACAGGGTATTGGAGGTAGTGTGATTTGTAATTGGGTAGTTGTGGTGGATGTCCACGTGTACGTATTTGGAGTGAGTAGTGTTCTGGGGATTTGGGGTGGAGTGGGGTTGAGGTGACAGGGTATTGGAGGTGGTGTGATTTGTAATTGGGTAGTGGTGGTGGATGTCCACGTGTACGTATTTGGAGTGAGTAGTGTTCTGGGGATTTGGGGGGAGTGGGGTTGAGGTGACAGGGTATTGGAGGTGGTGTGATTTGTAATTGGGTAGTTGTGGTGGATGTTCACGTGTACGTATTTGGAGTGAGTAGTGTTCAGGGGATTTGGGGGGTGGAGTGGGGTTGAGATGACAGGGTATTGGAGGTAGTGTGATTTGTAATTGGGTAGTTGTGGTGGATGTTCACGTGTACGTATTTGGAGTGAGTAGTGTTCAGGGGATTTGGGGGGGGAGTGGGGTTGAGGTGACAGGGTATTGGAGGTAGTGTGATTTGTAATTGGGTAGTTGTGGTGGATGTTCACGTGCACGTATTTGGAGTGAGTAGTGTTCGGGGATTTGGGGGTGGAGTGGGGTTGAGGTGACAGGGTATTGGAGGTAGTGTGATTTGTAATTGGGTAGTTGTGGTGGATGTTCACGTGTACGTATTTGGAGTGAGTAGTGTTCGGGGGATTTGGGGGGTGGAGTGGGGTTGAGGTGACAGGGTATTGGAGGTAGTGTGATTTGTAATTGGGTAGTTGTGGTGGATGTTCACGTGTACGTATTTGGAGTGAGTAGTGTTCGGGGGATTTGTGGGTGGAGTGGGGTTGAGGTGACAGGGTATTGGAGGTAGTGTGATTTGTAATTGGGTAGTTGTGGTGGATGTTCACGTGCACGTATTTGGAGTGAGTAGTGTTCGGGGGATTTGGGGGGTGGAGTGGGGTTGAGGTGACAGGGTATTGGAGGTAGTGTGATTTGTAATTGGGTAGTTGTGGTGGATGTCCACGTGTACGTATTTGGAGTGAGTAGTGTTCGGGGGATTTGGGGGTGGAGTGGGGTTGAGGTGACAGGGTATTGGAGGTAGTGTGATTTGTAATTGGGTAGTTGTGGTGGATGTCCACGCGTCCGTATTTGGAGTGAGTAGTGTTCGGGGGTTGTGGGGGGTGGAGTGGGGTTGAGATGACAGGGTATTGGAGGTAGTGTGATTTGTAATTGGGTAGTTGTGGTGGATGTTCACGTGTACGTATTTGGAGTGAGTAGTGTTCGGGGGATTTGTGGGTGGAGTGGGGTTGAGGTGACAGGGCACTGGAGGTGGTGTGATTTGTAATTGGGTAGTTGTGGTGGATGTTCACGTGTACGTATTTGGAGTGAGTAGTGTTCGGGGATTTGGGGGTGGAGTGGGGTTGAGGTGACAGGGTATTGGAGGTAGTGTGATTTGTAATTGGGTAGTTGTGGTGGATGTTCACGTGTACGTATTTGGAGTGAGTAGTGTTCGGGGATTTGTGGGTGGAGTGGGGTTGAGGTGACAGGGTATTGGAGGTAGTGTGATTTGTAATTGGGTAGTTGTGGTGGATGTTCATGTGTACGTATTTGGAGTGAGTAGTGTTCGGGGGATTTGTGGGTGGAGTGGGGTTGAGGTGACAGGGTATTGGAGGTGGTGTGATTTGTAATTGGGTAGTGGTGGTGGATGTCCACGTGTACGTATTTGGAGTGAGTAGTGTATGGCGGAGAGGGGGGGGGGGTGTTGTGATTGTCGTGTAGGCGGGTGTAAAGTGAGGGAGGAGGTCGGACAGGGACAGAGGAAGGCTCGAGGGAGGGGCGGGGGGGGAGGAGGTGGTGAGAGCCGACTGTGCCGGCATTGGGGACGGAGCGAGAGCGATCAGAGAGAAAGGGCCTGATAAAGGGGACGCGTCGAGGAGATGAGGAAAGATAACTAAACCAAGTAAGCGGACACACCACGTCAGAGGTACGGACGGACAAAGCGAATCGGACAACTCGGGGAGCGTCTGCAGTCCGAGCGTCGTCCCTGTCCCCGTGTCGGGTCCGTCCCGGCCCGCGTCTCCGGACAGATCGCATGTCTGCGGCGAGTGGGCCTTTAACACGGGTAAGGGTTAAATGATCTCTCCCTCACTGTGTCCCTCTGCGCAGGGACTTTTCCCCCTCGTTATCCGTCTTTGTGCGCTGTCCGTGTTTGAGTGTGTCCGTTTCGTTTCCTCACAGCCCGCTCCTGGCAGGTGCTTTGGCGTTGTCCGTGTGACACGGACGGAGAGATTAAAGGGACGCGGCGGAGAGGACAGACCGGACAGACGTGGACACCAGGGGGGTTGGTTGGGGGATAATCCCAGGAGAGACAAAAGTGCAGACACGCAGTGACAATTGATAGGAATTTAAGGGGCTGGTTTTGGGGTAAAGGGGGCGGGGGGGGTAATGAGAGGTTGTGAATTGAAAGGCGAACAAGTGTGTTGTTCGGACTGGGATGGGGGGCACGAGACCATGGAGGTGTTTAGTGCAGAGAGAGTGGGTGGTGGTGGGAATGGTGTGGGAGTGGAGGATTGAGTGGAATTAGTGTGACTGCAAAAAGTGCGATGGTGTGGGCGAGTGTGATTTTTTAACGACGGACAAGAGAGGCAGACATCGTAGCGTGTGTGTGTGTGTGTGTGTGTGTGTGTGTGTGTGTGTGTGTGTGTGTGTGTGTGTGTGTGTGTGTGTGTGTCCAAATATGACCAATGGCTCACCGGTGTCCGAGCCGTGGTACGTCAGTGCTGACTTGTGTACGACCACCTGGGATGTTGCCTTTTGTGTGCTGTGACCTGCTCGGGTGCCACCTGCCCGTCGGGCTAATCGTCAATCCAGACAGTCTGGGGCGGTAATCATTCTGGACAAAGTCAGGGACGGTGATCATCCCAGACTATCGGGGGACTGTGATCACTCCGGACAGTTGGGGGCGGCGATCATCCAGGACAATCGGGGGACTGATCACCCTGGACAGTTGGGGGGCAGCGATCACCTATGCCAGTCGGGGGTGGCGATCAACCAGGAAAATTGGGGGTGGCGATCATCCAGGACAATTAGGGGCGGTGATCAACCAAAACAATCCGGGACGGTGATCAACCGGGACAATTGAGGACAATCCCAAACTCCGGAACATTGTTGTTCTCTGTTACTGCGGAAGACCCTTTGTGGTCAACAAAAATAATTTTATCTTGATTATTCAAAGCCTTTTCTCTGTCTGCCTGGGGTAGAGCAGGCTTGGACGAATGTCAAACAGCATGGTGATGTCACTCCGGTCCAAGTGTGACATTCCTGGTCCTACGTCTGGGATGTTCGTATCCCTCCAAAAGTCTTCGACACACGAAATGCGAACAAATCTCAAAGGAGAAACAAAGTAACCACCGGTGTGTAATAGGTTTTCCAAAACGAGGGTCTCTCTCTCTCTCTCTCTCTCTCTCTCTCTCTGTCTCTGTCTCTGTCTCTGTCTCTGTCTCTGTCTCTGTCTCTGTCTCTGTCTCTGTCTCTGTCTCTGTCTCTGTCTCTGTCTCTGTCTCTGTCTCTAGCTCTGTCTCTAGCTCTGTCTCTCTCTCTCTCTCTCTCTTTCTCTCTCTCTCTCTCTCTCTCTCTCTCTCTCTCTAGCTCTGTGTCTCCCTCTCTCTCTCTCTCTCTCTCTCTCTCTCTCTCTCTCTCTCTCTCTCTCTCTCTCTCTCTCTGTCTCTGTCTCTGTCTCTGTCTCTGTCTCTGTCTCTGTCTCTGTCTCTGTCTCTCTGTCTCTCTGTCTCTCTGTCTCTCTGTCTCTCTGTCTCTCTGTCTCTCTGTCTCTCTGTCTCTCTGTCTCTCTGTCTCTCTGTCTCTCTGTCTCTGTCTCTGTCTCTGTCTCTCTCTCTCTGTCTCTCTGTCTCTCTGTCTCTCTGTCTCTCTGTCTCTCTGTCTCTCTGTCTCTCTGTCTCTGTCTGTCTGTCTCTCTCTCTGTCTCTGTCTCTCTCTGTCTCTGTCTCTGTCTCTCTCTGTCTCTGTCTCTGTCTCTGTCTCTGTCTCTGTCTCTGTCTCTGTCTCTGTCTCTGTCTCTGTCTCTCTCTCTCTCTATCATAATTTTCACCAAACTAGCAATGATTATACTTTAAATGAGTTGAAGTGCCATAAGTACAAGTTCCTTTCATTCAGTGATGAACAAAATCCTTCCCATTGTTATTTTATTATTTTTGAGGCACCTGATTGATTCGGCTTTGTCTCAGTTTGGCAAGTCAAGTTTGTGGTTTTTGTTTTTTTGTTTTTGAAAGGAAATTTGTTCTCGTTGTGATAAGTGGTGCGAACACGCGTCTTGGCCGCAGTTGTGGAATGTAAATGAGAGTTTGATTGCTTGTGAAACACCTAGTCGGTTACCTGTTCATAGAACATTACCTGTGCTCTGTTCTATATCGGCATCTTCTTGGTTTAGTGGACTTTTTGCATGTGATAAGTTTTCTGGATATGAATTATTACAATGATAGGTCATCCAGGCTTTCTGCATTATAATTGATTATAATCGTGAATTTCGCTGAAACCGAGCGCTCCAGAGACAACTCCATGGCATACGGTGACAACTTAATGACAACTTAAGATATGAACCTGGGTTCCTTGAAGGACCGATTTCTTAACCTCACCCGGCACACCTGACTCAGAAAAGATCTATTACCTTTACTCACCTGCAAAATTGTGTGTCGATCGTCGAATGAAATTGTGTGTTTGGTTACGTGTGAATTGTGCTTTCTCGACAAACAAGTTGGGTCACCCAATCAGGTTCAGGTTATTTAGACCAGTAAAACATAAAGGTGGTTGTTGTGCACAGGTGGAGCGAAATAACTTTGGAGTGCAACACAGCAGTTGTGGGAGAATAGCTTTCTTATTGCTTTGTTTGAGGTCATACAGGTTGAATGACCACCTATGACACTCAGTGTCATCCCAAATAGAGAAGGGTTACGGCTCGAACGGCACTCGATGGAGAAGGAAACCAGATCGGCACTCAAAAGAGTGCATACCTCCACCAGGTTGATTAGTTAACGTTTTGTATCCACTGATAAGCCGGATATGGATCCGAACCTTGCCCAAAATCGAATCTTCTCGTTCTTGTCACCCAAGCAACCCATCCACCAAGTTTTTTTTTCATGACTCGTCCGCAACTTTTTGAGATATCATGCTGTATGTCGTTTTTGGTCCCATCTCTCAATGGTGAACAATCACTTTAAATGTCTAGTATCTGGATCTTTGCCAAAATCTAATCAATTCGTCATTGTCGTACACACAACCTGTCCACCAAATGTCGTCCAAATCTGTCACAACTTTTTGGGATATCCTACTCACACGGACAAACGGACAAACAGACAAACAAACGGAGAGACAGACAGACAAACTGGGGGTGAAAACATAACCTGTTTTTGTCAAGGCAATGTTGAACAACCAAGAATATGCATCAAGTCTGGAGAAAACTTTCAATAACTCACCATTTTCTTGTTATTCTCCTTCGTCTCCTCGACTCTATATAAAGGGTGAGGTCCAATGGTACCAAGCTTCTGCCCTGCTCTGTCCATGATACTCCTCCACTTTCCTCTGTCCCCAGCCAACTCTCCCCACACTCCAATCACCCCCATGTTATTAATATCACTCCTCACATCCTCCCATCTCAACCTCGGTCTCACTCTTTTCCTCCTACCTTGCTCCCTCAACCTATCCGCTCTTCGCCATTTTCTCTTCCTCCATCCACACCAAGTGTCTCTTCTCCCATCCGCACCAAGTGACCAATCTCAGCTGGCTTTTCACCAACCTCTCCGTCAAACACATCTGCACTCCAATCTACTCCCTCAGTTCATCCATCCTCCTTCGATCCACCCTCTTCACTGATCTTGTTGGTCTTGTAAGCCTGCAACCTCTATTGTTGTGCATTTACTGTCTCCATACCGTAAAGGTAGGCCGACATTACACACGACATCAGAAACTTCCCTTTCAATTTTATTGATATCTTTCTGTCTGCCATAACTCCCTCCATCCTCCACGACACATTCACAGCCACTTGGATCCTCCTCCGCTCCACCTCAGACTTACCATCCCTGGTCACTGTTCCCCTCAGATACTCAAACCTATTTCCCTTCCTGATCTCCTTCCCCTCTCATCCCATATTCATTTATTTTCTCTGCTGCTCGACCCGCATCACCTCGGTCTTTTCCATACTCATCTTCAGGCTGTGCTTCCAGAATGCCTCCTTCCACTCCCCCAGTACTTTCTTCATCTCCCACCCACTCTCCACCACAACTACTCGATCGTCCACAGACAACATCCTCCCCATACTAACCCTCAAGCTCACCTTCTTGCTTACCAGCTCCATCACCATGATTTACATGAGTGGGCTGAGAAAGCTTACTTCCCTGCCTCGAACCGATGTTCACACTGGACTCCTCCAACATCACAGGACCAATCAAAACTCATCCCCTCGTTCCCTTGTACATCCCTTCCACCAACCTAATTTCTGCTTGTGGCACTCACATCCATCTCAGTGTCACCATCACCATCTCAGGACGGTCGTAGGCCTTCTCCAGGTTCACAAATCCCAAAGCGATCTCACCTTGCACATCCAACCTCTTCTCCACCAGCTGTCTCAACGTGAACATCCCATCCATCGTCCACCTACCCTTTCGAAACCCCCGTTGCTCTTCGCCGGTCTCCATCTCCACACCCTTCCTTATCCACAATCCTCTTCAGTACCTTGTCTATATGCGTATAGACAATATAAGTGCTGATGAATTATTCAGCAGAGTAGACAGTGATGGACCAGGGGCCATAGCCTGAGAGTAAAGAAGAGGAGAGTTGAGACGGTAGCAAGGCAGGGGACATTTACTCAGAGAGTAGTTAATGCATTGAATGGCCTCCCTGGAAAGATAGTGGCAGAGAAACAGTAGATAAGTTTAAATTAGAATTAGACAGGTACCTGGAAGTATTGGAGATAGAGGGGTATGCGGATGTTGGTAGGACCGTTAGGTAGCTTGAGCATGGATGGGCGATTGTGTGCATCTGTGCGGAATGTACGGAGTCTGTGGGGGTCTTGTCAAGGGGTGGTTTGTAGTTGATGTTGTGTGTTTCTCATCCAAGAACCGCCTTCGCTCCCCCCCCCCCCGCCGAAAAGAAAAAAACAAACAAAAAATACAAAAACAAAACATTTGCATATTTCATTTTTTATAAATTGGTTTGGTGTTGATGTGGCGCAGGCACAATGGGCCACACGGCCTCCTACTGCATCTAGATTCATTGTGCGTCCTTGTGATGCATTCATGATACGACTTATGAGTGTGATGCTTCTGTACTTCCCGGATCTTAAACACCGCCATTCCTCTTACATATCGGCACAATTAGCCCTGTCCGACAATACTCCGGAATTGAAGCCGCTATCATACATACATTCATCAGCCCCTTCGTCCAAATGACTCCCATTTCTCCCGCAACAATTAGCATCTCTGTACGTACCTCATCAATGCCTGGCACTTTCCCCTTCTTCATCCTTTTCAATGCTGTCTGCACTTCCTCCTCCATTATGTCCACCAACTCCTCTTTCCCCTCAACATAACTCGGAAGCTCCAGCTCTCCGTTGATTTGTCACCGGTTCATCAGCTCATTAAAATATCCTTCCCACACCTACAACACTAACCTCCAACAATTCTCCATGGTGTTGCAATTCTATGCTGGTGCATCATTTTAAATGGATGTTGCAGTTACGTGCGGTGTTTCCACTGATCTCTGTACTAACTGGATAGGAGGAGAAGCTCATTTTTTTTGAAGCCATTTGTTCACCATCTTTGCTCTCCCATGAGTTCCCGCATGTCCTGTTGTGGACTGTTCGTAACTAAAGTGAACGCCACTTACCAATGAAATGTGATAACTCTTCTTCTTCTTTGATCACGACCATCGCGGGTTTTACAACCTTAAGCAGCGGATGATGGCATTTCATAAATACGATAACAATGCTTTTTCTCAACCCAGGAATGGAATAAAATCAAATGGGAAGGTGGAATTTTCGTAGCAAATATACATCTTGAAGCAAGTATTTGTTTTTATGCAAATGGGATTTTCTGTATTGTGGGAGAAGGAATATGGCGGATGAAGTGCTTCTGGTGGCTTCAGGACCGCCCGCCCAATTAACGTCAGGCGCCCAATCCAGTTCGTATAGAGATCAGTGGGTGTTTCACTGTGCAGGCTAATCAGCTGTTTATCTCCCTTCGTAAATTGCTATCTAGACGTGCAATTAGACGAGCCATACAACGATCTTTTTGTCAGCGTTTAAGGCTTAGGTGTGTGTAAGTAAGACGCTCGCTAAACGCCTTTCGTAAATTCGGCCCATAATTTTCAGATCATCCACCTGAAGTATGCACTACCTTTGGTCGATTCATAGGTTCCATTGCAGAGCAAATCCTTCAACATCACTGGCTCTCATTTTCATCTCTCTACCGCTATTACCGAAGGTGGATGGAGGTTGTTTTCATCCCTGTCTGTCTGTTTGTGAAAAAAAAATCTCAAAAAATTGTGGACAGATTTGGTGGAGAGTTTGGCTCTTTGCGGGGTGCCACCAAAACTGATCAATCTGATGTCTGAACCATACTCTGGGACTGAGAGTGCTGTGAGATGTGGTGGTTCCATCTTCAACTTATTTCCAGTTGTTAATGGAGTTTGTCAGGGGTGTGTACTGGCCCCCACACTTTTCATCGACTGGATTGTGGGGAGGATGTTGGAGAGATCAAGCCGTGGTGCATCGTTTGGGAATGTCAAGATCTCCGACCTTGATTTTGCGGATGATGCAGTAATCTTTGCGGAGATTCTGGATATCCTTTTGGGGGCCCTCGAGGTGCTGAATGAGGAGTCGGAGTCGCTTGGATTATGGGTTTCCTGGGTCAAAACTAAAATCCAGGCTTTCAATGACGTCTTGGATGCTACTATGTTGTCTGTACCTGTTTGCGATGAGGATGCTGAGGTCGTAGAGAGATTCACTTACCTTGACAGTGATATTCATGTCTCTGCTGGCTGTAAGCCAGAGGTCAATAGACGTCTAGGTCGGGCTTGGGGAGCCATGAATTTACTGCATCATGGGGTGTGGTGCTGTCAGTACCTGCACGGGAGGACGAAAGTCTGAGTCTTCAGGTCTTTGGTGCTTCCAGTCTTGCTCTATGGTTGTGAGACTTCGACTCTGACCAGGGATATGAGACGGTGACTTAATTTCTTTGGTACCAGATCTCTTCGGAGAATCCTTGGCTATCGCTAGTCAGACTTTGTGTCCAACGAGCAGTTGCTGAGAGAGACTCAAATGAGATTTGTTACCTGCATCGTCCGTGAGCGTCAGCTGTGTGGACCCTATGATACATTTTCCTGACACTGATCCTGCTCACCAGATTCTCTCAGTGAGGAACCCTCGTGAGTAGAGAGTGGAGAAGGCCAATGGGGCGACCATGTGCCTCGTGGTTGCAGCAGGTTGATCAGCATCTCATGGAGATGGCGATGGGCCAGGCATCTGCCTGGGGAATGGCCAGACGAAGGCCCCTAGAGTTCCGGCAGAAAGGGGACGCAGTGACATGCTGCTCCTGCGCATGCTCCCAGACCTGACCCTGACCTGACCTGTTTGAGTAGGTGACAAGGATGAATTGATTAGACTTTGGTAACGATCCAAATCCATATCTGGTTTTTCATCATTTTTAAAGTGGTTTTTCATCATTGAGAGAAAGGGGCCAAAAACTACGTACAACAGGATGTCTCAAAATGTTGTGGGCAGATTTCTACGAAACCTGGTGGATGAGTTTCTTGGGTGACAAAGACAAGCCAATTAGATTTTGGTTCAGGTCCGAATCTATTCCGGCTTGTCAGTGAGATGCAAAATGTAAACTAATGAACCTGGCAGAGGTATGCGCTCTCCTGAGTGTTGTCCTAGTTCATCTTGGATCCACTTTCATTGTTCATTCAGTGCAGCAACATGATTCTCTGTCTTCCTCTTGGATTCTTTTCTTCACTTTCATCTTCGATTACCTCTTTTAGTCATCCCCATCTTCTCAAAATATGATGAAGACAGATTTCTCTCTTCCTAACTGTCCCATTCGAACACGTTCGCTCCTCCACCAACTGGAAAACTTCTTCATTTCCCTCGTGTTCAACCCATTCGATCCTTCCCATCCTTCACCGCACTCACATTTCCAAAGCTTCCAGTGTCTTGATGTCCTTTCTCAAAGCCCATTTCTCAAACCTCTCCACCTCCACACTCCAAATGAAGAATTTCCCAAAACAACGAACCTCTTCAGATGTTTGTTGAAGCTCCTTCTCACAAACTCCTTTCTTATTGCTAAAACCATCATGACGTTGAAAGAAAATGAAGGTTAAACGTATCAATTCATTCCGTAGGAAATGATGGAATAACTGGAGCGGCACTCGGCAGAGAGTATACCTCTGCCAGGCTGAACAGTTTACGTTTTGTATCACACTCAATAGGCCGGATCTGGAAGCGGACCTGAACCAAAATCGAACGAATTTGTCCTCGTCACACACCCAACCTGTCCACCAAATTTCGTAAACAAACATCACGTAGTGTGGAGACAATATGTTGACGGGTTCCACGATGAGAGACCATAAAACGAACAAGAGGATTAGAGAACAGACAAAAACAAGCGGCATTATATTGATGAATGAAAGGTTTGGGAAATGGAGATGGGCCAAACATTTGGCAAGAAGATGAGATTGGAAGATCGGAGATGATGAGTTTGTGGTACAGTGGTAGGAAAGAGGTTGGCACATTGTTGGAGACACCTTTGCCCAGAAGTGGTACATGTCAGGATGAAGATGATGATGATTATGATAATTATGATGATGATTGATGATGTCACTTACAATGTGCAAGGATGTTGAAGCTCGATGTGGA
The DNA here is from genome assembly GCF_056783735.1 of Eptatretus burgeri. Lineage (NCBI taxonomy): Eukaryota > Metazoa > Chordata > Myxini > Myxiniformes > Myxinidae > Eptatretus > Eptatretus burgeri. Next base: position 93,352,203 of record NC_140972.1, read on the forward strand.
GCCTGGAGATGAGTGACAATTAATCAGAGCGATGAAAAGGGATTTGAAAGCAGCAACATCATGATGCTGACAGGTAACCAGAGAAGCTGACAAAGTAAGGAAGGGTTAACAAATTTCTCTGCACTTCCACATGAGGGATTGTGTAGATGGCTAATGGAAGGTGTGGAGGGGAAATCAGGAAGGAACATAGACAGGAATTTTCTGCCACACAAGAAATAGCAAATGGCGAATGAAACGGCCTGGTGTTTATAGAAGAGTGGTAAAGCGTTGGGTTTTTGTCTGAATCTCTATGAATGGGTGCAGATCTAGATGCTCGGTGTTGTCGTTCTGTCGAGAGAGACAAAACTAGAGGGATCAAGTAGAAGATTTGAGATTCCATTAATTGCCAAATTTGAGATTTGAAAAGTAATTTTTTTTCCAAGTGTTCCGTGAACAACAACAGCATGAAGAGATATCGACGCACTTTCACATGAATAACGACGTTGATCGACGGTCGACAACTTTTTGCAACCTTTTAGGATTTGAATCCGGTGCTCAGGGCGAAAGGCCAAAAACTGACTGATCTGAACTTTAACACGGTCTTCATAAAAATCTATGTGCTGTCCGTTTTGATGGTTGATGAAAGTTGACTTTCTTCCTTTTATAGCTTGCGTTGCTGCTGTGACTTGAAGACGCGGTGACCTGAACCCCTCTTTTGTCGTTATTTGTAGTAATTGAGGATTTTCAGCCGAAGGTCCTACTGTCTTACTTTTTCATCCATTACTAAAGATTCCAAACTCGCACGTGCACATTTATATCCCCCAAAATCATCCTCTTTCACATCCAACTGATATCGGGATATTTGGATCTTTCAAAGATATTTCTCAAAACAAGTAGGGCCTTGTTTATTGATGTTTTTGGAAAGAGTGCAACACTGAAAGCAGGTTTTGAAAACATCAATTAATTTGGCGTTCGTGTATAGTCTTCAAACATGATCAGAGGATATGGGATCTCGTTGTCAAGGTTTATGTCAAATACGTGGCTTTCTTTTGTATACAAAACCAAGAAAAGTGGACGGAAGGTAAAAAGACAGGGGGGGGGCAGTGAGGTCACAGTTGACCTCAACAAGGGAATGAATGAATAAGGAAAGGGGAGAGAGGAGAGGAGGAGTGGAAACGTAATAACCAGCAATGAAGAGGGCTGGGTTGGGGTTTGGATTCATGGGGGTGGATAGTATCGCAGGTAGGGGTGGGGGATGACGTGTGATGGTTTTACACCACTTGGTTGAAGCCCTGGAGGGATGAGTGAGATTGAACTGTCTCCAGAAGGTGGTTCCACAAATGGGAGAAAGAAAGAGGAACAAGAGAGTGGATGTGTGCAGAAAGCCTGGATTTGGGGATTTTAAACAGGAAGGGATTACTGGAAGAACGCATTCATCATGGAGGAGTTGGGGAAGTTCAGAGGGCTGAGACGGTGGACAATGCTAGCTGGAGGACATTGGGTAAGTAACAGAGAGGCTTACTGACCTGTTTTCGATATGACAGCTGCATGCCTTGTGCTTACAGTCCTACTGTGGGAGATTCTTATCAGGAGAACAGCTTTATATTCCACTGAGTCAAGGAGAGACAGATTTGATGCTGGTGTGCGAGAGAGAGAGAGAGAGAGAGAGAGAGAGAGAGAGAGAGAGAGAGAGAAGGAGAGGAGAAGAGAAGGAGGAGAAGAGAGAGGAGAGGAGAGAGAGAGAGAGAGAGAGAGAGAGAGAGAGAGAGAGAGAGAGAGAGAGAGAGAGAGAGAGAGAGAGAGAGAGAGAGAGAGAGAGAGAGAGAGAGAGAGAGAGAGAGAGAGAGAGAGAGAGAGAGAGAGAGAGAGAGAGAGAGAGAGAGAGAGAGAGAGAGAGAGAGAGAGAGAGAGAGAGAGAGAGAGAGAGAGAGAGAGAGAGAGAGAGAGAGAGAGAGAGAGAGAGAGAGAGAGAGAGAGAGAGAGAGAGAGAGAGAGAGAGAGAGAGAGAGAGAGAGAGAGAGAGAGAGAGAGAGAGAGAGAGAGAGAGAGAGAGAGAGAGAGAGAGAGAGAGAGAGAGAGAGAGAGAGAGAGAGAGAGAGAGAGAGAGAGAGAGAGAGAGAGAGAGAGAGAGAGAGAGAGAGAGAGAGAGAGAGAGAGAGAGAGAGAGAGAGAGAGAGAGAGAGAGAGAGAGAGAGAGAGAGAGAGAGAGAGACACAGAGACAGAGACACAGAGACAGACAGACACAGACTCAATTGAGCAATTAACAAAAGCCTTGTTGGCTATGAGCCGATGTAGTAGTGTGATGTTTATTATTATTATTTTTTTTCAAGAAATGATTTGGATCGGTGAAGGATGCCCATTCTGTGGCTGACTTTTCAGACCAGCTTTGTTATTTGTCATGAGACCAACATCGAATTAATTCCAGATCATCAGAGAGCGATGGAGTTGCTGTCTACCTGTCAGTGTGATGGGGGTACTTTATGAAAGAATGAGGAATTATCTGCAAAAATAGCGACAGGGTTTTGTAAAACATCAGAGATGTCGTTTTGGTTGCTGAGGAATAAGACTGGGCCCAAGACACAGCATGTAGGCACACCAACCATTGGTGATAGGGGAGCAGCAGCACATCCACAGTTGAGCATCTCGGTGAGAATCATAAATGATGGTGAGTGATCTACAAGGAAAGAGCTGATGGGAGCAACAATTATCGATTCCATAACTCTGTTTATAATTAGAAGTAAACTTTCTTTCTGTTCATTCACAGGATTTGTTTTTGCACCCTTCTAGTGGGAGTGTTATTTGATTTTCAGGTATACTGGAGGTGACCAAAGGAGAAGAACAGGCTGAAGAGCAGCAGAGCAGGATTTGAGAGCATTGGCCCTGATGCCATCTGGGCCCATCCTTGAAGCAGGCTTGAGGATGGAGAGACCTTTCTCTACCTTCTCGGGTGAGAAGGACACAAAGGCCTGCAGATAGTGGGAACAAAGGCATTAGATGTCAGAGAGAGCGTGATGGGTCAGGTAGACAAGTTCTGGCTCAAACACAGAGTTGAGATTTCTGCTTTATCTCGAGCAGAGTCTGAGATGAAGCCATTTTGAGGTGAGGGAGTTAGTGGAGGGGGAACACACACACCAAGGATGGACTTGATGAGGCGCCATCATGACTATGAGCAAGGAGACTGATTGGAGAGTTCTTTCGAATGAATACAAAAGTCAAAATAAATTATATAAACTAATTGAAGTATTTATAGGGAGTATTTACCATGTACTTCCTTAGGGTCCTGAGTTCAAGCCCCGTTGGCTGCTGAATTAACACCAGGTGGGGTTGACTCAGCCCGTCATCCTTTTAAGATTGGCGAAATGAGTACCAGTGTACTTGAAGAGGGGCACAGCATCAGCAGTACAGCTGTGCTTCCAAGAAATGATAGCTACCTGGCAGCCAAAGCTGCCATACGCAAGAACAGAGACATTTCGTTTAATAATATAATTGTCACAGTCAATCTTCCATACCGGGACACTTGATGAAATTGGATGAGGCTTCTGGAGGCGTTTAACTTTGGCGAGCTGAGTTGGTGAAAGTATCAAAGTTCTGTTCTTGCGTACGGCAGCTTTTGGCTGCCAGGTAGCTATCATTTCTTGGAAGCACAGCTGTACTGCTGATGCTGTGCCCCTCTTCCAGTACACTGGTACTCATTTCGCCGACCTTGAAAGGATGATGGGTTGAGTCAACCCCACCTGGTGTTAATTCAGCAGCTAACGTGGCTCAAACTCAGGATCCTAAGATTCGAAGCCAGCCACCTTAACCACGAAGCCAATACCAGGCTTGTATCCAAGTGAAACATTTTTTTCAATTCATCTCCAACTTTTAATGTATTTTGAGATGGTTTCGTGGCGTTGAAGCAGATACAATGCTTGTTCGGTGTTAAAGAAGTTGAAAAGTTGTTATATAAGAGGAAAAACTCCAGGTTTATGTTGTTGTTGTTGTTTCCAGAGATGTATAGTCACAGTAGAAATAGCATTGCAGCAATCCGAGTTATGATTTTGAAGAGGAGACCCACACATTAAAATATATACCGATGCGTTACCGTGACTTATCAGTGAATTAACCTTCACATGTTGTTCTCCACATAAGTTATTTTGGTGTGTGTGTGTGTGTCTGTATAAGAAGATTACAAATAGTCCAAGGGGTACTGGGCAGGATAGTCTAAATGTAGGCACGCTCGCTTCTAAGCTGTGTAGCTTGGGTTTGAATCTCGACCCCCAGAAGAAGGTAGGAATAATTGGTGCAGCAGCAGCAGTAGTAGTCGGAGTAGTATAACGTATCAATTGTGGTAATGATTCCAGTTCAGTTATTTCATGGGATTTGCAACCTCATCACAATTAAGATGACGAAGAAGTCCCTCACACTTGAAGTTTATGTACTGGACTGAACAAAGTGATGGTTTTGTCCATCTCCAGAACTCGTATATATTTGGTGCCATTCCATTCCCTTTGTGAAACAAAATCGCTTGAGAAGAAGATTTCAAAAATTGAGGTTCTTCGACAGAATGAAGCTTAAAAAAAAAAAATGAAAAAGTACAAAAATATATTACAATCTGATGATGCCATCAATGTTGAAGAAGAAGGACATCTCTCGAACGCAAGTCAATCTTGAGGATTCCTCGTGATGTCAACCGTAGTGACGTCTGTGAACGATGGAAAGCGGAACAGCTCGGAGTTTACAATAGGTAATGTTGGTGAGTTCTGATACGTTAATTATAAAAAGTATTCCCAAATGTATTTGTGATATTTTACATCGCTTCATATTGTCACGGCCGTGGCGGTTCGGTTAATTCCCACGACCCGATTGCCGTGGACGGGCGGTTAACACCGACCAGTTGGGCTCACCGAGCGGTGATCTACACACGGACTTTAACACAGACAAGGGGAAAACAAAATAAAAGAAAATCCTCCCTTTATTCTGGCGCTTAGCTTTGTCCAGAGATGGTCTTTCATGAACTTGGCGATCGAGCCACTTCGTCCTGCATGGAAAGATGCGCCCAAAATGGCGCCAAGCTGCTCTCTGGGTGGGAAACATGCATGAGATAATTTGTGAGGCGGTATTGAACACCAGGGCTCACCAACCACCATGCGGCTTCTTCTCATGAACGAATATGCCAAATGTTCCTCTCTTACACGAGGTCTGCTCACAACGATCGTCCACCTTCCTTCTTGAACACACATCGGGATAACGCCAAGTTCGCTGAGAGGCGCACTCTTCGTCCTCTCTTTCTCATAATCGTACAATTTCACGACTCGGTCGAACAGGAATGGCGAGCGTCTTGCCCAGCATGCGGGCAAATTCACACAGCATGAACAAGAGAATCGTGCAGCCATTTCGTTATGCCGAGTGGAGAGCAAAAAACGGGATCCTCTTCGTCGATCATGTCCTCCACAACTGTGTCCTCTCCGTTCTCCTGCTCCGAACTTCACTTTCTTTCCACCGGCTCTCTGACGTCACGCCCATTAATCATCCACTCCGGGGGCCTGGTTTTGGCAGCCATCACTCCTGGAGGCAGGACTTTCTGCCTGCTTGGATGAGCAGCTCAGTTGTCGTTGTTGTAAGGACGTGATCCCTTTTCATTGGTGCCTTGTAAATGCAAAAACATAGGAAAAGGTCACAGGGAGCAATTACATACTGGGGGAAATTGGCCTAAATCCCGACCTAATTAACAGAGTACCCTCCCCCCCCCTCACCGTGTAGTGACAAGTAATACTTAAGCTCACAGTTTCCCTACTTAGTTTACATCGAGATGTTTCCTACACGTCCACGGACTAAGCAACTCTATACAATCCTAATTTTGCTATGAAATTCCTCCATCTACCCCTACAACCGTAACAATATTAAGTATAAAACTCGACAAATTGTACATCTCTAACCTGCACAAGATCTGTTTAATTTTTAACGAAACGCCTCCAGCAGCTGCTCCGGGCCTGGGAGATTGTTGGTTCGATTCTAACCCCAGGTCACTCACACCACAGACGTTCAAAACTTTACGTGTTTCATCCTCACTCAATGCTCGGCATTTACAGGATAGAGTACGGATAAACCCCGTGGGTGGGAAACCCATAGGTGGGGGAAGGGTGGGGCGAGGAAGGGAATTTGAGGTGGGGGAAGGAGGGACTTTGGCCCAACTGACATCAGAGAGGCAAGTGACGTCACAAGATGGCATTGCCTGTACCCATCGTGCCCTGGAAAGTCATGTCACTTTCCCCAAGGTCACTGCCTGTGTTTGGCTGGTGTGTGTGTGTGTGTGTGTGTGTGTGTGTGTGTGTGTGTGTGTGTGTGTATATGTGTGTGTGTGTGTGTGTGTGTGTGTGTGTGTGTGTGTGTGTGTGTGTGTGTGTGTGTGTATATGTGTGTGCATGCTCATGTTTTTTTTTGTAACCACTCCAAAATGGGCCTGAGACCTTGTACAAACACAAACTGACCTATTCGCTTCATTTCTGAACCTATTCACAGTACAGGGGAACTGGGGAATGATGATTGTGCTTCTTGCATCACATCCTTGGATCCTCCAAATGTGTTCGAGCTTGTGCCACACATTGTTCACCTATCCCATGTTATTATAAAAATGTACTTTTTAATTTTCAATTCATGATCATTTACCCAAAGCATAACTTATACCAGGAGTTCTGTGCTTTCGGCAATTCCTTGGCTTCACGTAAAGCATTTAAAGGCCATCCTATTGTATTTATGATTCTTTCCTGTTTAATATAAAAATTGAACTACTTTTGCTCATTCTCTGTATTTATCTTGAAGCTTCACCTGTGATTTATTCTTATGACGCAGCATTGTTGTCAAGTCGTGCCTGGATCACGATTCCTTGTCAATGTGCACTTTAACCGGAATAAGAAGGTATCATAAGTTAGAATTCAATGAAAAGTTCGAAATCAATGGGATTCGAACGTCGTCGTATGGGGTTTCCTCTTGGGTATGCTGGACCGAGAGTGACCTGCAGTTCAACATCTGGGACAGGTAAATGGTGGCTGTGGGGCTCAGGTGCACTGTTCGAAAGGGAAAGGCAAGAAGGCGCGAAGCGCAAGGTTTCGGTGAGGAGTTAATGGTTCATGAGATCAACAGGTTTATGGATGATGAACCCTCGTTTTTAAAAGGGGAAATTTGCAGAAAAAGTGAACGGAAAGGATACAAATACCTGTGACACCTGTCGTTTTTCTGTTTGATTGTTATTATCGTTATTATTTTTCAGTTTATTTTTTTTTTTTCTCAATTTTCTCTCGAAGACTTTAAAATGAAGTAGATCGTACATGTTTTACATCATTATGAAGAATTCCAGATGGTGTAAAATGTTTAGGTGATAAAGTTTCCTTTGAGTTAGCACACTCCTAAAGCTGAGCAGCTTTGTGCTTGGCAGAGTGGGGAAAGTCTCCTTGATGTTGGTTCATCGACCTGCCTTGTGTGGGTTCGATCCCCACGTCTGCCCCCAAAAATTGACGCAAAGGGGACATAGGTACCACCGGGTTTATTTTCCCACAGAGACACCACCGTGGCACCCCCAATGACCTCAGCACCTCCACAACGACTCCAACAACCTTGAAGCTGAATTCAATTTAAATTGCCAAACAATGACTGATTCCTCTTTGGGAACTTTTCCTTCTTTTGTCATAAGATAAAACTTTTTTGGATAAACTCGAGAGAATCCTATTATCTTATTCATGTCGAGCTCTGATGGAGGATGTTTCTGTCATGGCTGTCATTGTCATCTCAAGATGCAGGTGCTCTATTATGCAACTTCCTGGGCCACTCTGAATGCCAGCGATGCCACCTTGTGATGTCCCTTTCCTCTCCGCATTCAGTGGAGTAATTAAAGGACTAACCCTGCCCCTCCTCCCCCCCCTCTTCTCCCTGTTCACCCATACATTCTTTGTCCTCTAAATGTTGAGCATCCAGTGAGGAAGCAGAATGTACCATTGTAAAAGTCTTTTTATGTTCGATGATCTCAGGCTCGTAATGGACCAGCCACGCACGCACAGACGAAGATATGCGACACAAGACAGGGCTGTTGGACGAGACAAGCACAGCCACTGAGCTTGAGAGAAGTGCTGTCACTTCCCAGGGCACTCTGGGTACCAACTGCGTCACAACAACAATGGCACCGCATTTCACACATGCTCAGCGGGGCATTTCCGCCTCTCCATGGATGCCAACTGATGGAGATTATCCATGCTCTATCTTTTTCCTAAATGATGAACATCAAGCAAGGAAGCAGCACGTACCATTTTTTAGCTCACCTGGACTTCAGTCAGGTGAGCTTATGCGGTCGAGCAGTATCCGTAGGTGAGTGAGTCAGTAAGTCTGTAAACACTTCAGTCATTATTGCTTGAATCATACATGCGATTTTGATGAAACTTGGCCGCAAGCTTCCGATCTGATGCTGAACAAAGGTGTATTGACCGCATCAAAATCTGCGCTCATTAAGGGGTCTATGGGAGGGGGGGGGGGTTGACCCCCCAAAATAGGTATTTGCTTTCTTCTCCAAAACTACACACACAGGGAGGGGGTACTGACTGTTGCACCTGATCCAGGTGAGCTTCGGGGCATGCAGTCCTATTTTAAAAGTCTTTGGTATGACTGTTATTCTCCATATTTATTGCTTCACTGTAATTTGGCTCCATTTTCCCCATTACCCCCATTCGTACGGATCAGGAACGAATCCTGAAGGCAGTTACCTGAACTTCGAACAGCCGCTCTCGCCGTGAGGAGCTGTATCACCCGATAAAGTTTACGTCTTTGGAAGACGTATCTTTTTTGGGGGGATTTCTACAGGTCTGAGATGCATCACGTCTCATGACGTTTCCACGAATTCCATACTTTCTGTAAATGCCAACTTTAGTTTGTGACAATGTGTCCGTCCCTTTCCATTGTTTGTACTCCTCCAGGCAGTCTTCATTGTTCTTCGTCTTTCTTCCGAGAGATGAAAGGGAAAACGAGAAAGAGGTTTTGTTTTTTTCCAGGGTATTTTCTCTGCCTTGTTCACGATGAAGTTTGATGCAAAGTTCAACTTGTGTGTGAATGTGCAGGGATATCTCGCTCATGAAGCTTATCTGTGCTGCTGTTTAGGGACACACTGTACCATTTTGAGCAACAACAGCAAAAACCTTCCATAAGAATTTTGGGTTGAAGTTCAGAGAACCTTGTTGTTCAACTTCCAGGCTAAAGTACCTCTGCCTTGAGAGTAAAGTTTGCAGCAGAAAGTAGCTTGCTGAGGCCGAAGCAACAGAATGGTTTCTGGATGAGGCACGCAGAGATGGATGAGGCACGCAGAGATGTGCGCGTGCTCGTTAACATGAGAGGTTTTGATGTTCCTTGTGGCTCGGAGGCTTTCTCTGTGTCCGGTTTACTGAAGGCACAGCTGATCCCATGCTGTCTGGAGCATGCACCTTTGAAATCCCTGGTTAGAAGCAGGTGCTAATGGAGGCGGGGGGGGGGGGGAAGATATATATATATATATATATATATATATATATATATATATATATATATATATATATATATATATATATATATATATATATATATCACGTTGGTTGAGGCACCGTCTATTTATTACTTGTGTAAATATGACGGAGATTTCAGTGTCACCCTCCAATCTCCACCACCCCAATTTCCCCACCCACACCATGTCTCTATAAAAACGCATTAGAATTTTGTTTCCATGACATCACTGCCTGAAATATTCCTTGCATTTATTGAACACCAGCAAATCCAACATGTCGCTTCGCTGACAGGGATATTAAGGGGTGGGGGGGGGGAGAAAGAGCGAGAGAGTGGAAGGAGGGGATGGGAGGGAGAGAGGTGGGAGGGGATGGAGAGAGAGAGGAGGGAGGATAGGGGAGAGAAAAGTGGTTGGGGAGGGAGAGAGAGAAGGGAGGAGAGGGGAAGAGAGAAGAGGATGGGGAGAGGGAGAGCAGGGAGGGGAAGAGGAAGAGGAGGGAGGGGGAAGAGATAGAGGGGAGAGGGAGAGGGGAGAGAGAGAGGGAGGGGAGCGAGAGAAGGGAGGGGAGCGAGAGAGGAGGGGGAGGGAGGAGGGTGGAGTGAGGGGGGCGAGGAGGGTTGGGGGAGTGAAGAGGAGAAGGGCGAGTAAGGGTGGGGCAGGGAGAGCAACACCTTACCAAATGTTGCTATATACTCTGGAAGGGAGTTGGGACCAAGGAGGATGTGGGAGAGAGGAGGGGGAAAGTGAGGAGGGAAATGGGCTTTGGGAGGAGGAAGGTCGGATAGTTAGGGGTGCTAGACTTGAGTTGGGTCGGGGGACTTGAGAGGGAAATGAAGGGAAGGGTTCTCGACTTGTGTTTGGTAGTGGGACTTGTGCAGAATGGATGGGAGGGGATGGTTAGCATAGGATTGAATAGAATGGGGTACATCAAAACAGCACGTTAATACAGCATGTGGAGACTACCTGGAGATGTCCCTGGAGGGCTGAAAGGGGAAGGGGTTTGGGAGGAGATAAGTGTGAGAGGAGGGGAAGGGAAAGAAGTCTGAGGGAAGGGAAGGCAGTGCGAGGGGAGGGGAAGGCAGTGTAAGGAGAGGGGAAGGTAAGGCAGGATGAGGGGAAAGGAATGTTAGGCAGCATGAGGGGAAGGGAAGGCGGTGTGAGGGGCGGCGAAGGGAAGGGCGATAAAATGCGTCCTAACAACAACATTTTCTTTTCAACCACCAGGTTCTATACAAAACTGGATGGGAGCATTTATGATCCAGGCTGTCTGCCTGGCAAAGGCCTGCCTGCCTGCATACCTGCTCATACACGTAGCGACCTTTGCACCCCTCCGGTCGGCTCACTCTGAATCTGAGTATTATATATTTCTTTGTTGACTTTGTTGCAATCCATGTGTTTAAGTTCAAGTGATACTCTTAAAAACATTCTTTGAAAGTATGCATTCCTAAAAACAGATTCGGCGGTTTAATGGTTAGAGTGTCTGCTCTAATGGTTAGAGTTTGGGTGGTCGGTGGTTCAAACACTGGCTGAGTCTTACCAAAGACTTTAGGAATGGTAGGTGCTGCTTCCTTGCTTGGCGTTCAGCATTCAAAAAGGATGAGCATGGACAATCCCCATAGGTTGACATCCTGAGGAGGAGGAGATTCCTCCTTTGGAATTGCCCGCTGAGTGCGGTGGGATGGCTGTGCCATTGTTTTGACGTCGCTGGTTCTCAGAATGCCACAGGAAGTGACGGCACTTCCCCTAAGCTCAGTGACTGTGTTTGTCTTGTCTAGCAGTCCTGTGTTGTCTCCTGTATTCCCCTGTATGTCATTGTATGTGAGACGTGTGTATGGCAGCTCCACGACGAGCCATAGATCATGCAACAAAACTACAGTTTGAAATGTAAAACATGTTGTGTGACCCACATTTGATCCGAGTCGTCGATTCGTCAAACAGGTTATTACCCCACACATCCAAAGGGAAAAGTGGGATTGTCTGTCTGTCCATCTGAAAATGTCAGTTTATGATCGAGAAACAACTCAATTTAAATTCAATGTTATATTTTGAACACGAATGGGAAAACGAACGTGCAGTTTAACGTACTTTGGCTCTGATTTCATCCCGATAGCACATGCGCACTGAGGAGTGAGATAATATTTTCACTCTGTTTGCCCGTCTGGTAGCCAAACAAAATTGAAAATCATTTCACACAGGAAAATTACTCTTTTTAAGGATGTCATAAAGGACACAAACAACAGGCACAAAGAACTAATGTAACGTGTTAGATAGGGTGGCGTGAAAGACTCCGCGTCAACGGTGGTAAACTTCTGGAATATTTTTCCCTACAACCTTTTAAAAAATTTTTATTTTATTTCAATTGAATTATAAACTTGAACACAGAAGAACACAAATCGCCTTATTGGCATTTTCAAAAACCTTATCATTTGAAGTACTTGGACAAAATGTTACATTTTACATCATCTCAACCAATCAAATTTGCTGCTTGCAGACCCCACCCATTTCCTTGTTTCTCAATTACTACATGGGGTAAGGTGTTTTATGAACTCTCTAATTAGTTTTGTTTTTTTACTTTAAACTTGGACATACCCTACACTAGGTCATTCATCAGTATGAATTCCCGGCAATGCTATGCTGGTGAGGAACATGTTCGTGATATTCGGGACCAAAGCGAACAAACATTTGTGCAAATCCAAGGCACTTCCAGACCAATCCCAAGTGCATTGACTTGGTTTCCTTTGTTTTAACTGGTATTTAAGATTAAATATGGAAATACACCAAATTTGTTGCTCTTTTGCTGAACAGCAGACAAGTTTCTGAAACCGTCTGACTCTGCCTGACTCGAAGAGGGCCTCAAATATGGAGACATCCTTATTGGATATGGTGAAAAGCACGGGCATGACCTCAACTGCTTCTGATAAGTATGTGGTGCTGATCACTTTGGTAGGAGAACATGTTCTACCGTGTGCGAATTACAGGGTGATAGTCAGATGGATGAAGTCACCCATGTGTACACGTGAGTCCCCCGCAACATGCGCGTGATTGTGCAACAAACCCAAGGTGACGTTTGTACTCGATCCCAGCAAAGTTGTGGCAAATTGCTTGTGATTAGCGTGGACAAATTGCTCCGGTGTATGACCCGTTTAAAAACGAGATCGATCATTTTTTTATACATCGTACAGTTTGTCAAGTCAGTTGCTGGTTATCTCTGCCACCGAAAGTGGACGGAGGTTAGGTCTTCACCCCTGTCTGTCTGTTTGTTTGTTTGTCTGTCTGTGAACAGGATATCTCAAAAAATGACGTCACATCTTTCTGCTTTTCAAACAACCTGATCGCTGACCATCAGTTTGGATTCTGTCCGCAGTCACTCAACTCTGGACATGCTTCTGCTTCTCTCTCAGCAATGGTGGGACGCCATAGTTCTCAAACAAGAGATCAAGACAATCTCCTTGGATACGTCTCAGGCATTCAACGCAGTCTGACGTCCTGCTCCGTATGCCAAATTGGCTGCTTGTGACATTTCAGGCCATCTTCATTCCTGGATTTCTGACTTCCTCCACTCGTGACAGTCGATGTGTTGCTCTGAATGGAATCCTCTCCTCTCTTCTCCCAGTGGGAGGGTAGGGTGTCCCATAGCAGAGTAATAGGCCCAGTCCTGTGCCCCCTTTGATGATTACGGAGGTATTTTATTGCATTAGGTGTTATGCATTTCATAGCTAGTATAAGAGGGTCCCTTCAAAGCACCTAAAAAAAAAAATTTTGCACGTATAATTGCTCATGGACGAGCTGAATGACAGAGGGGTGACGTTGACACAGCGATTGCACAGAAGGAGTTAACATACAAGGAATGATTTGAGAAATAGTGAAGGGACACACAACCGATGATACACACCAGAGCAGCAAAGAAGAACATGACTAATCATGCACACTTGGGCAGGAGCAAAAGGAGTAAGTAATAACACACCGAGACAATAAGGACGAGCAATGAATGCAGTTAATCGCACTTTCTTATACGTTCTGGAATTGCTTTTCGTAGCCTATCATCTGGACTTTTTTTGCAGAACTGTTCTTGGATATGAACAAACATTGGCACATTCATAAGAAAGCCTTTGATGAGTATTTTAGAGAAGAATGAGGCTCATTATTTTAGTTTATTTTTTGCTACACCTGTATGCATGCCTTAGAATAGGAAAATATACCATTGAAAGGTACAATCTATTTTGAGTAAGTTGGTTGGTCACGAAGTGGTGCTTGAGCATTGCGGTGTACGCTGGGGAATCGTCTTGTTGCAGAGATTGTTGTTGCAAAGATCATGTGATGTGACCTGATAATCCCAGCACAATTGTAATGCTGCAGGAGCAACACAACCTTAAAAAAAAAGAATTTATAGACTGAGTCAAGGCTTGTTGGAAGAGCAAGGACACAGAATGGATCATGACTTAATGTAACAAAAGGAAGAGCAGAAAACAGAAGGGGCAATGCCAACATCAGGGTCGAGGCAGAGAATAAATGGAGAGAAACAATTCTTCCTTGTTACATTCGCAACCAGCTCACCAAGTTTTGTCCAAATCCATCAACAACTTTTTTCAGATATCCTGCTATACGTCGTTTTTTGGCCCTAATCTCTCAAAAAATTATCGGATACAGATCCGGATTCTGATGTTCACCAAAATCGAATCAATTCTTCCTGTCAGTTCTCCATCAAATTTCGTTCGAATCCGTCCACAATCTTTTGAGATATCCCGTTCACAAACAAACAAACAAACAAACAGGCAGATGGATGAATACATAACATTCGTCCACCTTTGGTGGGTGGAGGTAAAAAGGGGGAACAAATGAGAAGAGGTGAGCAGTGATTCTGGATTTTGGAGTTTCACCTGAAGGGGGTTGATGGTGGACCATGTGCACCTTGCAGATGCCTGTGGGGGTGGGGGGGGGATAAAACTTGCAGTGAATAAGAAAAAACAAAGTTCTAACAGCATTGAGGAAGGCACCATTGCTGTTAAAACTGAGCAGGTGCTTGGGCAGCATGAAACACCTACTCACCTGGGACTCAGCCAAACCTTCCTTTTATCATGGACATTTGTTGTCTGAAACATCGTACTGTGCCTTTGTTTTCCTGACATCATTATAGTCCACGAGTAAAAGTACCCGTCCCCAGTGATGGGGAAAGTTTAAGTTGATCGATCAATTTAAACTATTTCATGGAGTTTAAACATGTTAATTGTGTTTTACTCTTGGTTTTACTTCAGAGCCAAAGCTCTGAGCGGCTTATACAACCCCCCCCCCCTCCCCTGCGAAATGCTGGTGCAACATCAGGTGGCGGAAGTTGGATTTGTTTAAAAGAGGGCTAATAAAACTATTTAGAATAGTGTGTTACTCCATGAATATCTGTACTAAATCGACTTCAATACAGATGTTCATGTTGATTTTAAAGATTACTGAAAGGGACAATAAAGTAGCAGATGACATTGCATTAGGAAAAGTGAAATGAAATTGCAAAATAACTAATCAGCAGCTTTTCAAATGCAGTGCGGGAAGCGGCGGCTGTAAATGGGAGACACAGGAATCCACAGAAAGACACCACGGTTCGCATCTTCTTCGATAATAATAACGAGAGGGGCACTCTGTAGAGCGCATACCTCTGCCACGTAATGCCTGATCCACGAGAACATTTCGGGCCTATTACTCCTCTCTCTTCTTCTTTCGACTGCTCCCGTTAGGGGTCGCCACAGCGGATCATCCGTCTGCATTTCGCTCTATCCTCCACATCTTCCATTGACACTCCAACCACCCGCATGTCCGCCTTCACCGCATCCATGAACCTCTTCTTTGGCCTTCCTCTTCTCCTCCTGCCTGGTGGCTCCATCTTCAACATCCTTCTCCCGATATACTCTGCTTCCCTCCTGTGCACATGTCCAAACCATCTCAATCTCGCCTCTCTCACTTTGTCTCCAAACCGTCCTACCTGCGCTGTCCCTCTAATATACTCATTTCTTATCCTATCCATCCTCGTCACTCCCAACAAGAATCACAGCATCTTTAACTCTGCCACCTCCAGCTCCGCTTTCTGTCTTTTTGTTAGCGCCACCGCCTCCAAACCATACAACATAGCCTGTCTCACTACCGTCTTATATACTTTCCCCTTCACTCTTGCAGCTACCCTTCTGTCACAAATCACTCCTGCAACTCTTCTCCACCCACTCCATCCTGCCTGCACTCTCTTTTTCACTTCTCTACCACACTCTCCGTTACTTTGAACAGTTGATCCCAAGTATTTAAACCCATCCACCTTCCCCACCTCAACTCCTTGCAACTGCACCATACCACCACCCTCCCTCTCATTTACGCACATGTACTCCGTCTTACTCCTACTGACTATCATTCCCCTTCTCTCCAGTGCGTACCTCCACCTCTCGAGGCTCGCCTCAGCCTGCTCCCAACAGATCATGATTTCATCCGCGAACATCATAGTCCATGGAGACTCCAGTCTGATCTCATCCGTCAACCTGTCCATCACCATTGCAAACAGGAAAGGGCTCAGAGTAAATTCTTGGTGCAATCCCACTTTTCCCTTAAACCGGTCCGTCATTCCTACCGCACACCTCACCGCTGTCACACTGTCCTCATACATATCCTGCACGATCCTCACATACTTCTCCACCACTCCCGACTTCCTCATACAATGCCACAACTCCTCTCTTGGCACCCTATCATAAGCTTAGTTTAATTCCACAAACACACAATGTAACTCCTTCTGGCCTTCCCTTTACTTCTCCATCAACATTCTCAAAGCAAACATCGCATCAGTGGTGCTCTTTCCTGGCATAAACCCATATTGCTGCTCACAGATCGTCACCTCTCCTCTCAACCGAGCTTCCACTACTCTTTCCCACAACTTCATGGTGTGGCTTCACAACTTTATCCCTCTGTAATTTCCACAGCTCTGTACATCACCCTTATTCTTGAAAATCGGAACCAGTTCACTTCATCTCCACTCCTCCGTCATCCTCTCACTTTCCAAGACTTTATTAAACAATCTGGTTAACAACCCCACTGCCATCTCTCATAAACACTTCCAGGCCTCCACTGGTATACCATCTGGGCCAACCGCCTTTCCACTTTTCATCCTCTTCATAGCAGTCCTCACTTCATCCTTACTGATCCACCCCACTTCCTGATTCACTATCTCCACCTCTTCCAACCTTCTCTCTCTCATTTTCTTCATTCATCAGCTCCTCAAAGTACTCCATCCACCTTCTCAACACACTCTCCTCGCTCGTCAGCACATTCCCATTTACGTCCTTTATCACCCTAACCTGCAGCACATCCTTCCCAGCTCGGTCCCTCTGTCTTGCCAATTGGTATAAATCCTTTTCCCCTTCTTTTGTATCCAACTTCTCATACAGCTCGTCATATGCCTTTTTCTTAGCCTTTGCCACCTCTCTCTTTGCCTTTCGCCGCCACTCCTTGTACTCCTGCCGACTTTCTTCATCTCTCTGACTATCCCACTTCTTTTTCGCCAACCCCTTCTTCCTTATACTTTCTTGTACTTCCTCGTTCCACCACCAAGTCTCCTTATCATCCTTCCTCTGTCCAGATGTCACACCAAGTACCTTCCTAGCTATCTCCCTCACCACTTCTGCTGAAGTTGCCCAATCATCCCACACCTCTTTACCACCATCCAACACCTGTCTCACCTCCTCCCTAAATTCCACGCAACAGTCTTCCTCCTTCAGCTTCCACCATCTGGTCCTTGGTTCAGCCCTCACTCTCTTCCTCAACCTCACCTCTAAAGTCATCCTACAGACCACCAATCGATGCTGTCGAGCTACACTCTCCCCTGCCACCACCTTACAGTCTCTAATCTCTTTCAGGTTGCATCTCCTGCTTAAGATGTAATCCACCTGTGTGCACTTTCCTCCATTCTTGTATGTCACCCTGTGTTCCTCCTTCTTCTTGAAATACGTATTTACCACTGCCACTTCCATTCTTTTTGCAAACTCTACCACCATTTGCCCTTCCACATTCCTCTCGTTGAGACCGTACCTACCCATCACCTCCTCATCCTCTTTATTCCCTTCCCAAACATGCCCATTGAAATCTGCTCCAATCACCACTCTTTCATCCTTGGATACACTCTCCACCACTTCATCTAACTCACTCCAGAAATCTTCTTTATACTCCATCTCACACCCCATATGTGGTGCATATGCACTGATGACATTCATCATCACCCCTTCAATTTCCAACTTCACACTCATCACTCTGTCAGACACTCTCCTCACCTCCAACCTCACCCTCTTGACATTATCTTCCTTCAGGATTACCCCGACACCATTTCTCCTGCCATCTACACCATGGTAGAACAGTTTGAAACCACCTCCAATGCTCCTAGCCTTACTCCCCATCCACTTGGTCTCTTGTACACACAGTATGTCCACCTTTCTTCTCTCCATCATATCAGCCAACTCTCGCCCTTTGCCAGTCATCGTCCCAACATTCAGAGTTCCAACTCTCACCTCCACACTTCTACCCTTCCCTCTCTCCCACTGCCTCTGGACTCGCCTTCCCCATCTCCTTCCAGTACCCTGCAGTAGCACAACTTCCACCGGTACCCTGCTGACCACCGGTACCCTGCTGACCACCGGTACCGGTGGCGGTCGTTGGTAACCCAGGCCTCGACCGATCCGGTATGGAAATTCGTTTTATTGTCCGCATAATGATTTGGCATAGGTTTTACGCCGGATGCCCTTCCTGACTCAACCCTGGTCGCCTCTTACGACACACAGGGATATGGTACACCTATTCTAACCGGGGCATACACCAGGCCCAGTACACTGGTACTCATTTCGCCGACCTTGAAGGATGACAGGCTGAGTCAACCCCCTGGTGTATATTAATTCAGTGGCCCAACAGGGCTTGAACTCAGGACGTTTTGGGTCCCAAGCCGCTACCCCAACCACTGCGCCAACACCAGGTATTTTTTGGTGATGTGGAGGTGTATTAAAGTGTCTTCCGTCCACGTCCTTCGTGCTGGAGTAGTTCATAATTAACAGCAATGTTACCTTTATGATTCCAAATTTCGGGCCTATTACATTTTTGAAAAATCATGTTATTCAACACTATATCGTTTTTGGCCCCATCTCTCAATGATGAAGAATGACTTTAAAATATTGTTACGTTTGAGGGGGGGGGGTATGCATTCAAAGGGTAATTAGGATGTTTAATTAGGTATGCCATGCTGTTCGAGTTTACCAGGATCTCGATGTAATAAGTAGTAATTCAGTGGTGATAAGTTGTCTCGTAAATGTTCATTTCTTCAAGGGGGGAGATGATAATTGTCACGTAATTAGATAGGGACACGCGATAGGGTAAGTGTGTCTGCGTAAACCCCTTTTGGTATTCTCTGAAGACTGGCCGTGACGTCACAGGACAGTGCAGCGGATGGCTCCGCCCCGTGATCACGATTGGCGGAAGGCGATGGCGGTGGGCCAATAAACGGCTCGATTGAAGTGACGAGGACAGAAGGATAAGGTCTGTTCGGGGTCGAAAAAGAAGAAGAAGAAGATTACAACCAGAACGCTCGTGTTTTTTTTGGTGTGGAAGCTGTGGCGGCAGAGAGCGTCCTGGTTGCTGTGCTGAGTCGATCGTGCTCTTGATCGTGTCTGGGAGCCTTGCTGAGCCTCGTGCCTCGCCTCGGTTGGCTCTGGGGTTCTGCTGACTCGGAGTACGGGGTCGGGCAGCGGGCGGACCTGCCTCCCTCTCCTGCTCGCGGCTTGGCGCGGGAGCTGGTTCCCTGGCGGCTGTGGGCGGACTTGGGCCAGGACCAGGAGGTCGACAGCACCGCGGTTTCTCCTGCCCCCCCTGGCGAGAGCAAGGCCGGCTCGTCCGGCGCCGATCCAGGGACAGTTGCGTCCACACCACGGTCCAGCCTGACCACCAGAGATAGCTACGTTTTGTGTGTGTGTGTGTGTGTGTGTGTGTGTGTGTGTGTGTGTGTGTGTGTGTGTGTGTGTGTGTGTGTGTGTGTGTCTGCTTGGCGCCTTAGACGGATTGAGAACTGTATATTCATTGGAATTGTCTGTGTTTTTCCCCACGCCCGATCCCACACCATCCCGTCGAATCGCCCCGGATCCCTCTTCTTGCCGAGTCTTGTTATTTCTAGTAATAATAAAAAAGGAATAAACATCAACTCAGTGAAAAGTGACTCGTGCCACCTTCCTCGTCCCGTTTGCGGTAGAGCGATTAGAACCGCCATGTTTGGGTTATAAACAAATAAATCGCCTCCATCGTTTCGGCTCATTCTACGTTGGCGGGACTGTTCAAGTCCCGTGGACGTCACAGTATAAATAATTCTCGTATCCAGATCCAGATTCGGATCTTCATCAAAATTGAATCAATTCTTCCTCGTCACACACCCAACCTAACCATCGAGTCTCATCTGAATCCGTCCACAACTTTTTGGATATCCTGTACACAAACAGAGAAAGGGGTGAAAACATAACCTCCTTCACCCTTGGTGGCGGAGGTAATGAACAGCAAAAAGAGCAGGGAGAAATGTCAACAGCAGGGCTGAGGGAGAAAATAAATGGAGACAAACAAACAAGGGATGTGGGTAACTATGAGCTGAAGGTGGGAACACAAGGGGTGGACAAGATGGATACAGAAGCAAATTTTTTGGCTGGTATGGGGGTGATTTAATGGGTCCAGAAAAGATCATGGTTTTGGATGGGGAATGATCTGAGTTGGTGGTGAGCAGCAGCTATCTTGAAAACTTAGAGGGAAGAATGAGATTAAAGAGAATGTGGAAATTGGTTCCACAGGTGGGGAAAAAAAGAGGAACAAATAAGTTGAGGTGAGCAGTGATCCTGGATTTTGGGAGTTTCGCTGGAAGGGGCTTGCTGGTGGACCGCATGCTCCCTGCAGGTAGTACCTGCAGAGGGGAGGGGAAGCACAGAGAGGGCGGAGGATGCAAGACCAGAAAGGAGGTGGAAAAAGACGGAGAGACCACCGACCTGTCGGTGATAGCAAAGTGATAGGCCCATAGACTCGGCTTCATTGCGGGAGATTCTAATGATATTGAAGGCCTTGGTTTCCACGGTGTCAAGCTGAGCAAGGTGTAAGGCAGGGGAGCCAGCCCAGAGCGGAGAGCAGTACTTTTCTGAGTGTTGTACCTCTCCTCTTTTAATTGAGCAATGCCTTATCCAGGAAGGAGGCAAATCCAGCTTCTTGTCTGTAGTTGTTCCAGAAATGTCCAACATGAAGAACGTGGATGGAAGACACTTGAATACACCTCCATCACCAAAATCCCATTACAACCGCCGCGGTATCTATCTCTACTCAATGACTGTAACATAACTCTTCGGTTGAACGTAAAATTAACAAAATATAATTTGTCGAGCCCCTTCATACTACCTTGTGTTTTTTTTTCTTTTTTCTTGCGTACTCAATAAACACAGGTACATTTTGTTGTGGACCGTTTGACTGACGTGAACAGATATGATGCATTTCTGCATATGAAATTGGTCGCGACTGACTTGAATCCAGAATTTTATTCTTATTATTTTATAAGAAGGCATTTGTTTAATTCAGCAATGTTACCTTTATGAATCCATTTTAACTGCTGAATATAATTCCGAGTGCAGCATCTGCAGGCTCAGCAACGAGTCCCGTCCTTGTGACGGTGTTCTGGTTGATGGAATCTTTCTCGTGTTCTATTTTGTGTGTTCTACGCCTTGTTTACCAAGGCAAGCCCTCCACACAATCAGCAGAGGTGACACATCTGTTTGTGTTAATCATCACCTGATGCAACATGTCAGGGTCGTCATCTTTTTCGTTGAGAAGGACGTGGCGCATTTGCTACATGCACAGTCTTGACTACCATTGCGGTGCCGCTTTAATGGGTTGTTGTATCTGTGGTTTAAACACCACGTCGTCGTGTCTGTCTCTCGCCTGTACCTCACTGGTTGTATTTTTAGAGAATGATTGTCCTGACACTGGAATACCTGTCATCACCTTGTTTTTGTGGAGCAATTGCCAAGCTGCAATACCTTGAGGTATGCCTGTACATATTTGGTTTTCAGCTCGCTTTCCTGTAACATGACATAAATTAACACAGGAAGTGTCGATAGGGTCGGTTGGACACGCCGGTGCAACATTCTATGGATTAATTCACGAAATACAACGGTTTAACTGTTTGAAGAGTGTAAGAATGTCCTTTCCAAGCTCTTTAGTCTCACCCTTAACTAGCGGGGACACATTGGCGGCCAGCCTCCAATCTAACATCTCACCTGCAAAATTGGACTCAATCCGTTGCATTTCCTCAAGACATCTGGAGCACAAGGTTATTCCAGTGATTGAAGTTCTTGAGTGTAAAATGATTAACCACAGAATCATGTCACGTGATCTTAAAATAATTGGTGCTTTATTAAGTGGAGAAAGAAATGGTTTGGTCATACAATGATGTTCGTTAGAAAACAGAAGTAGTTCATGATTAATTTGCATGAACATGCAAAAATCAGAAAGGGTTTGACAATTCTTCATCATCCAGTAAATGCCATTAATTTATTTATTCGTATGCAGCCTGTGGCCGCTTGGCTGCATAAATTTCCAGGGATATAGCTGTGCTGCTCATGCAGTGCTCCTTGTTACAAGTAAGCTGGTATTCATTTTGCTGACCTCAGAAAGATGACAGGTCGAGTGAACCCACCTAGTGTCAATTCAACAGCACAACAGGGGGTTCAACCTCAAGACCCCAAGATCAAAAGCCAACCACCTTAATCACTAAGCCAACACCAGGCTTATAAATGTCATGATCGAAAAGTAAATGAAACTTCCATACAGTAAGTGTTTGAAACTTTAGTGAAGTAATGGTATCAATCCTTTGTGTAGTTGTGGTACTCAACTTTTGTCTCATCATTAGTGACATGAAACTTTTGTGCAATTATGGTTTGAAACGTTGTGTACTAAAGGTAGAAACTTTTATGCAGTGGACATTGTTTTATTCCTCCATGAATGCTTGAAAGATGGTAAAACAAGATGCACAGTGATGGTTGCAGGCTTTTCGGTACAAGCTAAGAACCCGTCCTTACCGATGGGGTAATTCCGCCAGAATTATGGACCGGGATGACCTGTAATACCCATCCTCACTGAGGGGGCAGCGCGATACAATACACATTTAAATAGAGAGAATTGGGGGTCCTCCTCCTACCCTGAACCCCCAGGACTGATTTAACCCCTAACACCTTCCTGTCCACACCCCATGTACAACCACCAGTTTTAAACTCATTCCTTCCAGAATTTCAGGAGTGCAGAGAAGTGAAGCAAACATGCAAAAAAGCAAATGGAAAATCACTCTTAGAGTGACACTTGGCGAAACGGAACAGCACTAGGAAGAGAACATACCCCTGCCAGGCTGAACAATTTACATTTCCTATCTCACTGATTGATCGGATCTCAATCTGGATCTTAACCAAAATTGAATCGGCTTGTTCTTGTCACCTGACCAACTCTTCCACCTAGTTTTGTCACAAGTCATGCACAACTTTTAGAGATATCATGCTACACATAGATTTTGGCTCCATCCATCTCTCAATGGTGAAGAATCATTAAAAAAAAATTTCATGTACCCAGATCCAGATCTGGATCTTCACCAAAATTGAAACAATTAGTTTTTTTCACACACCCAACTGGTCCACTAAGTTTTTAATCTGAATCGGTCCATAATCTTTTGAGATACCATGCAATATCGTTTTTAGCCCCATCTCTCAATGGTGAAGAATCACTTGGAAATTAAATAGTAAAAATACCAAAAATAAGCATTGCTGTCCTTGGCCAGTTACCTCGATACACACAAATTTTCACAACGATTATTTGAAAACTGTGGTCAAAAAAATCATGTGACAAACACGCAAACAAAAAACAAATAAGCAAACAAACACAAAAACAAACAAGAAAAAGAGCAATCAGAGACTGCGGACCCTCACCAGGACTTCTTTTGTGTGGTGTTTGTGTGGCATTTGTGTATTGATGTGTTATTTAATTATTTATAACAGATATAATATTAGAACCGCCACTTTATAACTGCTGGCAGTGATGACCGGGTACCAAGACGTCCCGCTTTGATGCAATCCCACTTTGATCAGCCACCTGACCCTGACCCATCATGTTTATTATTATTATTATTATTATTCAATTGAATTCAGAATGGGATTAAAATTAATTCAATTCAAATCAAATGGAAGTCCAAATTGGTAGTCCTGCATTGGAGTGATAAGAAGGGAACCCGAAGAAGCAAAAAGCAAGGATGAAGTCATCAGGAGGAACCTGGATAGGATTTACATTTCAGCTGCGGCGACTCTATCCTCAAACACATCCAGGCAGAGACAAGTGAGCCTTGTGCAAAGAATAAAAATAAAGAAACCCAGATCAAAAAAATAAATAATTCTGACTGCCAGACCATACATCTGATCAAGTTGAAATTTAAAACATATATATTCAACATTACTACTCGATCACAATTCTGAAGTTTCACATCGATTGATTACGTGGTTCCCGAGAAAACATTATTTATTTATTTATTTATTTATTTAAATTAAATCCAATATGGTTGCCAAACCGTGTGACATAAATATTCCTTAACAACCTTGCACACGCTTGACTTGCGGAACAATTGTTTGAAGTTTCCCCTCGATCTGTCCAGCCGTTCTGGAGAAGAAGAGTTTTATATATTTCAGGGTAAATCCAATAAGGCTGCCAAACCATGTGACCTATGATGTCATATGTGTGAACCTTTTGTTCCTCATGGACAGGCGATCATATGTGTAAAATTTCGCCTCGATCTTTTCAGCCACTTTCCAGGTAGTTCTCTGAATCACCATCATTGGTTATCCGTGAATCCGTTCTCAACTTGTAACATGACAAACAAACGGACAGACAGGTCAGGTTAGGTATGGGAGCATGTGCCAGAACAGCGCGTCGCTGCGTCCACTTTCCGCCGGTACTCCAGGGGCCTCCGTCTGGCCATCCCCCAGGCAGATGCCAGGCCAATCCCCATTTCCTTGAGATGATGGTCAACCTGCTGCAACCATGAGGCACGTGGTCGGCCCACTGGCCTCCTCCACTCACGAGAGTCCCTCGCTGAGAGAATCTGGTGAGCAGGATCAGCGTCAGGAAAACGAGCCACATGTCCATACAGCCGCAGCTGACACTCACGGACTATGCAGGTAACAAATCTCATCCGAGTATCTCTCAGCAACCGCTCGTTGGACACAAAATCCGACCAGCGATACCAAGGATTCTCTGAAGAGACCTGGTACCAAAGGAATTAAGTCTCCGTCTCAGATCCTTGGTCAAAGTCCAAGTCTCGCACCCATAGAGCAAGACTGGAAGTACCAAGGACCTGAAGACTCAGACTTTCGTCCTCCCGCACAGGTACCGGCAGCGCCACACCCCATGATCCAGTGAATCCATGACTCCCCAGGCCTGACCCAGACGTCTATTGACCTCCGGCTCACAACCTGCGGAAACATGAATATCACTGCCAAGGTAAGTGAATCTATCCACGACCTCAACATCCTCACCACAAACAGACGCAGACAGGACAGCAGCATCCAAGATGTCACCGAAAGCCTGGATCTTAGTTTTGACCCAAGAAATCCGTAATCCCAACGGCTCCGACTCCTCATTCAGCACCTCGAGGGCCCCCAAGAGGATGTCTAAAGTCTCCGCAAAGATGACTGCATCATCTGCAAAATCAAGGTCCGAGATCTTGACATTGCCAAACGATGCACCGCAACTTGATCTCTCTGACATCCTCCCAAAAATCCAGTCCATACAAGTGCTGAAAAGTGTGGGGCCAGTACACATCCCTGACGAACTCCAGTAACAACTGGAAATAAGTCAGAGATGGTACCACCACACTTCACAGCACTCTCAGTACCAGAGTAGAGTTCAGACATCAGATCGATCAGTTTCGGTGGCAGCCAAAAGAAGACCAAGAATCCTCCAGAGGACATCCCGATTCACTGAATCGAACGCTTTACAGAGATCAACATAGGCTGCAAGCAGCCCCTGCCGAAACTCTCGTCTGCGTTCGGTGAGGACACGAAGTGCAAGGATACGGTCAATCGTTGACCTCTTTGGTGTAAAGCCTGACTGCTCTGGACGCTGGTGCTCAAGCAGATGGTGGCGAACCCTATCAAGAATTATCCGAGCAAAGACCTTGCCCGGCACTGAGAGCAGCGTCACCCCTCGGCTTGTTGCAGTCTTGGCGATCACCCTTCCCTTTCCAGAGAGGGACAACAAGGCCCCTCTTCCAGTCAGTTGGGATGATGCCTGTGTTCCAGGCAGAGCACAAAACTGCATGCAATGACACGAGTGCAGCATTTCCACCAGCCTTGAGAAGTTCGGCATGGATGCCACAGATCCCTGGAGCTTTGCCCCGTTTCAACTGGTTCACCGCAGCCCGTGTTTCCACAAGCGTAGGTGGACCACAGTTGATTCGAGGGTCAGCAACAGGGATTGTAACACCCTTGACATCCAACTCGACAGCTGGGGGATCAGCCTGGTACAACCGCTCAAAGTAACCGGCCCAGCAGGCCTTCACTCCAGACTCCTCTGTCAAGAGCCTACCACTCTCTGCTCGAACTGCAGTGCTCCGAGGGATGGGCTTGGATGAACGTAATGCGCGAATTCCCCTGTAAGCGGGACGAGAATCACCTGTCCACAGGTGATGCTCTACCCCCTCACAGATTCCTCGCACATAGGCCTCCTTGTCCACCCTCAGTGCACGTACAACTTTGCGCCTCAGCTCCCTGTACAGCTCAGCTCTGCCATTCAGCCTGGCCCTGTGACTCTGGTCAATGGTATCCAGTGTCCCTTGAGAGACAAAATTCTTCTTTGCCCTGCGGTGAACTCCAAGGCATCCACCGGCAACATCAAGGACGGTGGTCTTGAAGGCGCTCCACAACTCTTCAGGACCCCCCAAAGCACCCAGACCCCCCAAGTGTCCACTCAGCCTGTTCGCAAACTCCTCAGCTACTCTCTCATCCCTGAGCTTGGCAACATCCAGCCTTGGCTGGGATGGTACCATTCTCCAGGATTTAAGGTGCAGCTTTAGAGTTGTTAAACAAGCCTGTGGTCAGTATTGAGGAACTGAGCACTCGGGTAGACCCTGCAGTTCTGGATCATCCTCCAACGACCGTCAATGAGGACATGGTCAATCTCCTTTACCACACCGCCAGCGTTGGAATACCAAGTCCATCGATGGGCTTGCGGGCGCTGAAACCATGAACCAGCCACCCTAAGTCCATGACTTCTTGCAAAGTCAAGGAACTTAGTGCTATTCTGGTTCATAGTTCCTGACCCATGGGGACCAACACACACCTCATAACCATCCCTATCAGTTCCAGTCGATGCATTGAAATCCCCCAAGACTAGAAGTGTATCTCGTCTGGGGCACTGATCAACCACAGACTCGAGTGTGGCGTAGAATGTGTCCTTCACGGTGAGATCACTCGCCTCAGTCGGAGCATAAATAGAGACCAGGGAAATGACACCTAAGGAGTGACGAATCCTTAATCTCATAATACGCTCGTTGACCGGTGTTACCTCAATTATCATTGGGGTCAGCTTATTGGACACAGCTACAGCAACTCCTTGGGTATGGTAACCATCAGAGCGACCAGACCAATAGTAGGTGTAACCACCCACCATTATCTCGCCCCAATCTGGTCTCCAAACCTCAGAGAGAGCTGCAATCCCGATGTCCAAACGCTTGAGCTCAGATGATAACAGAGACAGGTGATCATCCTCTCTTAGGAATAGGACATTCCAGGCACCCACCTGAAGGGACCGCCTCAGGTTAACCCAAGGAGACCGCCGTCTGGTGGACGACACCCCAGCACCACTCCGACACACTCTCCCGCAATCTGACCCAGGGATGTTACCCCGTGGTTTCCCTCCTATCAAAGATTGGGGGTCCCGAAGGCTTTGCCCCAATCCCGTCATCCGGTGAGCTGCCCTGCGAAGGGAAGCTGCACAGGAGGTACTCCCACGGAGTGGGTTTTCAGATTTTTTTGCGTTTTTGCGTTTTGCGGAATGAAGCGTTTTACGGTGGCCGAAGTGCAAATCCTGCCACCAACCTCCTAATAAGAAGTGACCCAACTGCAGGAGGACGTCCGCAGACACAGTTGGGCACTAGATATGGATGGCCGTTGGCTCACAAGGAGCTCCTCCACCCTTTGACAGGTTTTGTTTTTAATCCTGCTGGGTGTCCATATCCAAACACCCCCCTCACCAGAAAACCTGGTGGGGGAGACGGTTTAGTCGCCGACAACCCGACCATGGAACAGGTTAGTACAGGTTTACATGGTACCTGTAGCAGGTCACAGATCGAACCTGACCTGACTTTGACCTGACTGACGTGACAGACAGACACGGCTCCTTTTAGAATACAGATTATACTATACCTTGAACCACTCGGATGGGATCGGTTTGAGTCCCTCCGTGCCTTTCTGTCATAACTCTTGCTGTTTTATGCTGTTCTTGTAACCTTTTGAGCTGATCTGTGATTACTTGTTGATGTGGGTTTAAAGCTAGTTAGTACTTTATAAGTGGCCTGCTCCATTCACTCTTTAGGAAGCTGCCCCATTGTGTTTTCTATTGTCTTCAATTTTCTTTTTGACGTTATTCGTTGTATCGAGTTTATCTTGGAAACAAATGTTTGGTTGGTGTATTTGTAATACGGGAACAAAAAAGTTTTCCACAGCTGCAAAACACTGTTTGCTCGAATCGTGGAGAAAGTTCCAAGAAGACAATGTATCCCACAAACGTTAAAACATCTCAATCGGCTTCCTAGCGACAAAATAGTATCATGTTCAAGATCCTCCAACTCACCTGACACCAATCCTTCCTGAGTGTTCCAAATGTCTCAATGCAATATCATGGTGACTGATCATTTGAAGGAGCTTCTGGTGCCCCCAACTCTCTGGAACTCTTTCCCTCGACACATCCGTCAAGCAACCAAGTTTCTAAACCTTCAAAACATTACTTAAAACGTCTGTCTGTCTGTTTGTTTGTTTGTTTGTATATCTATCTATCTGTCGGTGAGCAGGATATCTCAAAAGGTTATGGACGGATTTGAAAGAAACTTGGTGGACAACATGTTGGTTGTGTGACGAGGATTAATTGATTCGATTTTGCTCAAGAGCCGGATCCGGAAAAAAAAATCTATTTTAAAAAATCTTCTTAATAATGATTCTTCACAATTGAGAGACGGAGTCAAAACCGATATCGAGCACGATATTTCAAAAAGTTGTCGACGGATGATGACAAATCTTGGGTGGATGAGTTGGGTAGGTGACAAGGACAAGTGATTCGATTTTGGTTCAGGTCTGGATCTCGACGTGACCCATCAGTGAGATACAAAACATGAACTGTTCAGCCTGGCGGAGGTGTGCGCTCCACCGAGTGCCCGTTCCAGTTTTACTTTGATGTTGTTTGCTGTAAAGCATTCAGACAATATTAAGTTGTTATTATTAAGTGCTATATTAACTCAGCATTATTATTATTATTGTTCGACTTGCTCAGCTTTTTTTCTGTCGTTAACCGAGTTAGCACATTGCATCTGCTTCTTATGTCGTTTTACATTGTTTTAATAACTCTGTTGATGTCTTGCTGTGTTACAAACCGGGTTAGCATGACACTGTTTGTGCGTTTTGGACATCAATTTGTCCCACAATGCTTTGCAGTAAGAGGCAATTTGTGAAAGCCAGCGAATGTACTGAAGGTTATTGTTACCTGTACGGTGCCATGACTTATTTGGCTTGTTGTCCAATGAAAGTGTAAAGGAAGGCAGACATTCATCTGGAGGGAAGAATAGGAAAGTGAACGGGAAAGAGGAAAGGAGCCCTGGTCCACAACTCGTGACCCGCATTCAATCACTCAAATCACCACCTAGATAGGTACTTGGTGTCCTGGGGTGCTCCACACTGCAAATTCCACAGCTAACCCCGTCTCCAAAATGGCCTGCTCTTGGAGAGTATCGTTCTCCGACACACCGGACGAAGGGTTTCTGCATCATGATCAGCGGAGGATGGCAGAGGAAAAACTTGGACCTGCATAGAACTCCAAAAAGTGGTGGCCAGGTTTCAGAGGTGGCCAGATATCATCTCCATCAGATTATAGCTGACAGTGCAGCTTTGGAGCTGCGGAGCATGTACCTTTCCTATACGCTGACTGCGTATTGCTGACATGACAGAAGCAGCTTGTCCAAGGTGTAATGACATGAGAGGAAGCCAAACTGATGGTGGGAGATGAGGACATTCGAGAAAATTCAGAAGAATCATTGATCGATTCAGTCACTTTGCTCATGTCGGGGAGAAAGCCAACTCGTCGATCATTAAGACGTTTGGGGTTTTGGCACAATACTTCTGAATTGAGGTGACATTGGTGATTTTCTATGATGTAGGCAAGTGTCCCATGTAAATTGCCCTCAAAAAAAAAAAATCAAAGAAACAGGAATATATGAGGTACATGAGCAGTGATGAGTGTGATGGCACTGATGCCACCAGGACCAGTAGTGGTGAAAGAGCTTGGAGACGTTGGGAATTTCTCTACTTTGGCAGGAAGGAATTCCATAAGTTGTAGAATGTTTTCAGGAAGGAGTGTTATGGCATTATGGCAACAGCAAGAGAGCGATTGTGGACCTTGGCCTTTTCTACAAAGACTAAATTGAGGCAGTTAGCCTTAGCATGAGCATTGTCCACCGTGATCCCATCCTTCAAGAACGAAGAAGCAGATGAAGGGTATGTTCCAGTTACAGGACTTGACCCACTGCTATCAAGGTTTATTGGGGTTGGTGAAAGACCTGTGAGCTTGTCCCTCAAGTGGGCATTAGGCTGAACAATTTGAGTCACCTAATCAAGCTCAGGCTATTTGGACTATGGTAAAACATCAAGATGATTGTTGTAGCGAGGAGGGGTGAGGAAGGGGCGAGCTCGGAAGGGGGAAGTGCGAGTAAGGGGGGATGGGGAGAGCGACGCCTCACCAAGTGTCGCTATACACTCTGGGGGGGATGGGAGTGAGGAGGGGGTTTGGGAAGAGGTAAGTGTGAGTGGAGGGGTTCTCAACTTGTGTGTTGGCTGTGGGACTTGTGAAGAAAAGGGGGAGGGGGTAAGACAGGACTGAACAAAGTGGGTATGTTAAAACAGCATTTAATGGAGTATGCGGAGACTGTGAGGAGATGTCCATGGGGGGTGGATAGGGGGAGGGTTTGGTAGGAGGTAAGTGTGAGGTGAGAGGGAGGGAATGCAGAATAATGGGAAGGGAAGGCAGTGTGAGGGGAGGGAAGGCGGTGTGAAGGGAGGGGAAGGGAAGGCAGTATGATGTGAGGGGAAGGGAAGGGGAGGCGGTGTGAAGGGAGGGGAATGGAAAGGCGATAAAATGTGCCAAAACAGCAACATTTTCTTTTGAACCGCCGGGTTCTACATAAAACCAAGTGGGAACATTTAAAACCCACG
Source organism: Eptatretus burgeri (assembly GCF_056783735.1). Classification (NCBI taxonomy): domain Eukaryota; kingdom Metazoa; phylum Chordata; class Myxini; order Myxiniformes; family Myxinidae; genus Eptatretus; species Eptatretus burgeri. The sequence continues at coordinate 93,383,203 of NC_140972.1, forward strand.
CTATCTATGTGGCAAATGCAGTAACCTTTGCACCCCTCCGATCGGCTCACTCCGAATCCGATTCGGACATGATGCACGATGGAGAAGCAGTTTTAAATTAATAATTAAACCGTCAATCCTTAATGGTCTTCTTAACAGAGAGCGAGGGGTGGTGGAGCAAGGAGAAGGGTGAGAGATGAGGTTGGAGAGAGGGGGGAGAGGGGTGGGAGAGGGAGAAGGGGAGAGTGAGGGGAGGGGCAGAGGGGGTGGGAGATTGAGAGAGGGGGTGCAAGATGGGGAAGGGAGAGAGGAAAGAGGAGGGAGAAAGTTGGGAGGGAGAGAGGAGGAGGAGAGATTCACCTGAGATTAAGAGATTATAGAGCTTATGGCATGTGCGGAAATGAAATAAAGCCACGATGGACGCTGACGTCTCCGGGCATTTATATGCATTTTACCACATTCTCCCATAAATTACCAAATAAGCAATGTACCCAGTGATTTGTAACTATGATGAACAGGCATTCGACATGAGTGAAGAAAGTGTAAAAAAACAAAAACTTTATCGTTAAGAAATCGTTCCGGCCTGTTCCAATTCAAGGCAAGGTTGAGCAGGCCAAAACACATGGCGGCTTCACACCCCAGCGAGGTTACATAGGATACGCCTTAAAACCCCATCAAGAACGTTGACCAAGGATCGCCTGATAAAGGATATAATTAAATAATTCCGTTAATTACTTTCAAAGGGGGTGTTTTAATTAACCAAAACACCCAAATTTCACTGTTGCACTTCCTTGGAGTTTTCTTAGTTTGCATGCAAAGTTTCAGACTGTTAGGTTTTATAGTTTTGGAGTTGTGGAGGAGACACAGACACACACACACACACACACACACACACACACACACACACACACACACACACACACACACACACACACACACACACACACACACACACACACACACACACACAAACACACACACACACACACACACACACACACACACAAACACACAAACACACAAACACACACACACACACACTGACATTTATTAGTATAGATTGCAAACCTTGGTGGTTGTCTGTGCGTTCGTCTGTCTCCCATTTACAGTGGCTACTTTCCTCACTGTGTTTGAAAAGCTCAACATTCACTTTTGAAATGATGAGAGAACAGGCGTGAATAATGTTAATGTCAAAACCAGGATATTTGACACTCTTTTTCGACAAATTGAACGTCTGTCACCAGATGTTGCACCACCATTTCATGGTGGATGGTATAATTTGCTCAGAGCTTTGGCTCTGAGAGATACCGAGTACTACACAATTAACCTTTTTAAAGTCCATGACATAATCATTTAAATTGACCGATTTCCTTAAACTTTGCCCTTCACTAGGGATGCATACTTTTGCTAGTTTATATATAACTAGTGTAAAGGTCAGAGAGGTCAGGTATGGGAGCATGTGCCGGAGCAGCACGTTGCTGCGTCCACTTTCCGCTAGTACTACATCTGGCCACACCCCCCCCCCCCATCAGATGCCTGGTCCAACCCCATCTCCTTGAGATGTTGATCAATCTGCTGCAACCATGAGGCACGTGGTCGGCCCATTGACCTCATCCACTCACGAGGCTCCCTCGCCGAGAGAATCTGGTGAGCAGGATCAGCATCAAGAAGACGAGCCACATGTCCATACAGCCGCAGCTGATGCTCACAGACTATGCAGATAACAAATTTAATTTGAGTCTCTCTCAGCAACCACTCGGACACAAAGTCCGACTCGCGATAACCAAGGATTCTCCAGAGAGACCTGGTACCAAAGGAATTAAGTCTCCATCTCAGATGCCTGGTCAGAGTCCAAGTCTCACATCCATAGAGCAAGACTGGAAGCACCAAGGACCTGAAGACTCGGACTCCCGTCCTCCTGCACAGGTACCGGCAGTGCCACACCCCATGATCCAGTGAATCCATGACTCCCCAGGTCCGACCCAGACGTCTATCGATTTCTGGCTATATGCAGATATTTGAATATCACTGCCAAGGAGTTGTGAATCTCACTATAACCTCAACATCCTCACCCCAAACAGGTATAGACATGATAGAAGCATCCAATATGTCGTTGAAAGCCTGGATGTTCGTTTTGAATGAAGAAACCCGTAATCTCAGCAGATCCGACAACTCATTCAGTACTTGGAGGGCCCCCATAAGGATATCCAGCATTTGCATCATCTGCAAAACTGCATCATCCGTGACATCAAGGTCAGAGATTTTGACATTCCCAAACGATGCATCACAGCTTCAATTCTACAACATCCTCCCCAGAATCCAGTCCGTAAAAGCACTGAGAAGGGTGGGGGCAAATACACACCCCTGATAAACTCCATTAACAACTGGAAATACGTCAGAGATGGAACCCCCATATCTCACAGGACTCTGCACCAAAGTATACTGCAGTTCAGAAATCAGATTGATCAGTTTTGGTGGCACCCCACAAGGGCGTCCCGATTCAGCTTGGAATTGAAGCCTGAAGCTTGGATTGCGCATTCACATTTGGATGTAAGACCAGTGGTTGCTGAAATGCCATTATTTCATGTTTTATATCCATTTCAGAATTGAATGTTCTTCTTGTGACGTTGACCTTCTATGCAAGAAAATAATGTTGTGCAGTAACTTTCAGGGACATTAGCCATGGGTTTTGGCAATGTTCTTGTAAAATGAACAAACAAACGATCAGACTTGCTCATATATATATATATATACATATAGATTATTATGCATCTGAGGACAGAAATACAATGGTTACAAATTTCGGGGAGAGACTCCAGGATATTTTCATGCATCGAATGCTGGTAGACCGGTCAGTGGGGGGAAATATGGGTTGGGGAAAGCAACATATTCGTAGGTGAGGCGACAATTGTAAAAAGTGGCCTTTGAAACACCATGGACAGTGGTGCGTGCACCTTCGCTTTTGATCCACAAAAAGCAAATGCACATCTTCAATTAAATCATTTGGGGAACTCCTATTTATTAGGTCTGCAAATGTGTTAAAAACGTTTGAAAATTGACACACATGCACCAGAGAATAGATCCGCCATACTTGCTGCATATACTTAAATACAGTATATGGCATGTTGTATGAGTTAGTGCTTTGTTTGTTTGGTTGTTTGAGTTGTTTGAAGTGGCTGCACTTGGCATTGGTGAATAATGGGTGAAGGCTGACGGTTTTCAATGAAACAAGCCTGGCTTGTCGCGTTATTTTTGTTCAGATTTTCCACTGGGAACAAATGCATGAGAGGCGAAGAAAGTAGTGGGGCGTGTGCCACCGGTACTCATGATGAACGTTCTTCGCAGGAAGTGTCACACCACATATGCCTGCTTACTCTATTGCTCTCCTGTGGTTCTATTTAATCAAACAGGAGACCAAATACTGCATTGGACTCATCAGCAGGAACCTGAATAAGTAAAGAGGAAAGATCCATCCATTGGGACCATACTCTATACAGAGCATCGGTGCTGCCAAAGCAGTCTCCCGGGCTATCGGGCACAATCCTGGAAAGGTCACCTCTCCGACACAGGATACTCAAATGTCTCAATCATCCCAGCATGCTGGTACTCATTTTTCCAACTTCAGAAGGATGACAGGCTGAGACAACCCCACCTGGTAATAATTGAACAACCAAGCAGGATTTGAACTCAGGACCCGAGGATCCCAAGGCCACCACCCCCTAACCATTAAGCCAACATCCCAAGCCCACCTCCTCCAACCATTAAGCCAACACCAGGCATGAGGAAAGATGAAGTCATCAGAAGGAATCTCGATAGGATTCGGGTTTCAGCTGCAACTCCTCTACCCTCTAAAGGCATCTTGATGGTAGTCTGATGTCTGTCGCTTGGTACAGCACATGCCTCGTTGTCCATGTGCAGCTGCTGCTTTTCAGGGGCTCCCATTGAGGGAAAAGGTGTACACGACAATGGGAGATACAAGTTCTCCAATAACCACACTGCCAGTCTGGCATCCAGGTAGGCATCTGCAAGAAAATGTCGTGTAATCTTTTTTTTTTCTCAGTGTTGGTGATTGCAATGTTGGCCTTTTGGCTTTGGCCCTTATGATGTTCTTAATTGACTTTAGTATGGTGAAATGCTTGATTGTATGCAGGTGCTAACAACAGTGTGCTTGCGTTTAACCTCGTGTGACATTAATTGCAAACTGCCCCTGTGATTGAACAAGCGTCAGCCGTAGGTGGTATCACTGCGCGTGTTAATGCCTCGAACATTGTTAATGGCTTTAAGGTGACTGCTTACAGTGTGCTCACACGTGCTGAGGTGTGCCGTTGGAAGTGCGTGGACAAAGCTTTGGACGGTGAAGGGCTTTAACTTGCGATTTTGATCTCTGCCATCTGTCCTACACTTGCACGGTGCCAAAACACCGCCCTGTTGTTTAACTAGTAGGGCATTCATTGTGCCGACGGAACTTAAGCTGATGCCGGATTCTCCCGTTTACATCACTTAACCAGATTCTGCCTGCGGTTGTTATTAGCACTTGTTTAACATTGGTGCCAGTTGAGCCCAAAATATGCGGTTCTCACTCTTTGTGCATTCCGATCGTATACGCTGCACTTTCATCCATGCGCTTGACTGGGTTATGGGTGGCTGGAGACCCTCATGGTTCCTCGCTTTTACCAGGTGAAATATTCGGCGTGATGTGACGTCCCCAGAGCAAGCCGTGCTAGTCGTGGCAGAAGGCCGGTGATGGACGAGTTGGGGTTGCCAGGGTGGCCGCCATGCCATCCCTGCAGCATTTCACATCTCTGAGAAATCCCGACCCCGGTCTGGCAGCCGTTGATGGCAGATGGTCAGGCGGTACATTCTGTCAGCTTCGCCCGGTCCGCGTGGCTTTTTACCGTCCATGCTGGCACCGACCCCACTCCTGCATGGCCCTCAATGCAAGGAAGCTCATTTTGTTGCATATGCCCCATGGAGGGATCGATTGTTCCTTTAAAAAATATGGATTGTAATTAACCACTTTAGCTAATTCGGTGCTCTTCTAACACTCATTATTTCTTTCCCTTGCCTAATTGTGTTTGTTGTTAAAATTTCATTTGGGTCCAAGTAGTCAGTGCAAATGATGTCACAGGTCTGAAGTATATTTCATACCCCGAGTTTACAATGACCCTCATGAAAGTGGCCAGTCAAGTTGGACAATGTGCTCTTTTTCACCAAAACTGTTGCTAAGAATTTCACAAGATGGACACCCACGGCTGTACTGCCTGTGTAGGAAGTGTTTGAGATGGTTCCACCCAATCAGTTGCTTTTCTTTACAACTCGATATGCCGTAGTTACCTCCGCCGCCGAAGGTAGATGGTTGTTATGTTTTCACCCCTGTCTGTTTGTTTGTATGTGAGTAGGATATCTCCAAAAGTTATGGATGGATCCAAAAGAAATCTGGTGGACAGGTTGAGTGGATGACTAGAACGAATTGATTCGATTTTGTTGAAGATCAGGATCCGGCTCCAGAGTCGAGACTTTTGTAATTACCCCGCACGCGCACGCGAAGCGAAAAGCGGGGTTAAGCAATTGGTTCATGTCGGTCCATCCCTCTGTCTGTCCGCACTATCAGTTTATGATCGTTAGTTTATGACCGAGGAACAACTTGTTTAAATCGAATGTTATATTTTCAACATGAATTGGAACATGAGTAGGAAGACAAGTTTGCCATTTTACCGTACTTTGTCTCGGAATTTGACCCAATTGCGCTTGCACAGAGAGGAGAGAGACAGAATGTTTTACTCTTTTAGTCTATTTGGCAGTCAAACAAAATTGAGAATCATTCCAAACAGGAAACACTTTTTTTAAAGATGTCATAAAGGACACATACAACAGGCACGAAGAACTAATGTAATGTGTTCGATAGGCTGGTGTTTTAGACGTTGCATAAAACGGCGGTAAAACCCGGAATTAATTTATTTTATATGACTTTTACAATCTTTATTTAATTTAAATTGAATTATATTCTTGAACACTGTAGAACACAAATCGCCCTCTCAATACTTCCAAGAACCTCCAGTTTTGCAGTACTTGTACATCCTTACTTTACTGTTTGTGTGCTTGTGTATTTGTTTATGGGTTTGTTTGTCGCGCTACTCCTTCAGTTTTGGGCCAATTGCATCCAGACTTGCTATAGAAGGTCAGCATGACCACATTTAGTGGACAGGGGTGTTTTTATCTTTGCCGGTGGTCTTGCGGGGGTGAGGGGGGGGTAGCAAATGCTTGATGTAAATGTGTATCGTGTAGCGCCCCCTCCAGGTGTGGGAGGGTATTACAATTCTCCACCATTTACAGTACATTGTTCCCGTCCCACGTTTACCAGTACTGTGAGGTGTTTTTAATTATAAGCAGTAGGTATGTTTTTGCTTTATACATGTAACCTATTTCTTTGGGTTTTTTGCCGATGCAGAGCTGTCAGTTGCCTATATACCATCCAAATAAAGGTATGCGTCAGAAGAACATGTTGCATACTTGGAACAAGATCACCTGTAGGGCGGGTACTCTACTAGTGTTTTATAAGGTGGTGTACAAGGGTGATGTATAAGACTTCAATCGTTTAAAAAATTTTTTTAAACAATCTTTAAAATGATTATTTTATTAAAATTGAAGTATCAACTTGAACATTGCTTGGGGTGTCGTGTTCTATGCACTTTCTAGGTTTTTGTTTTTTTAATACGATTCTTTACTCTTTTGAGATCAGGCCAAAACGATACATAGCATGATATATCGAAAAGTTGTGGAGGGATTGTGACAAAACTATCAGTGAGATATCCAGTCTATCAGTGAGATACAAACTGTAACCTGTTCATCCTGGCAGAGGTATGCGTTGTACCGAGTGCCGTTCTAGTTATTATAGTAGTGAAAAACCCGTCCTTTTAAGGATGGGTTCATTCCCCAATAATTATACATGTTAATTCCCCTGGAATTACGGATGGGCGAATTCCCCGAGAACTATGGACGGGCTAATTTTCCGGTAAACTATGGACTGGTTAATTCCCCCAGAACTACGGATGGGATCATTCCTCTGGAACTACAGACAGGCTAATTTTCCCAGAACTACGGACGGGATTACTTGTAATACCCATCCCCATTGGTAGTGGTGCAATATGACACACATTTGTAATGAGATAATTGGGGTAATCCCTCCACCCTGAACCACCAAGACAATTAATTTATATGTTCACCATAAAACCTCCCCATGCACCCCTCCCGAATACAACAACAGTTTTCCACTCATTCTGTCCAGCATTTCAGGAGTGCATAGATGTCAAGCACACACGCACCTGCATATCGTCCACACATGCGCACAAACACTTGTTCCACACACGTACACACACTGAAGCATGATACCAATTTTTGCCTGCAATAGTCCATTGGAAAACCATCTTACAGATATCACCCGAGATGGTCCCTTCACATGATCCCGTACAGCTTGTGAAAAAAGCTTGTAAAAATAAAAATCCTCGAAATTATTTTATGAAATCTGGAATAAAAAAGAAACATCTTGAACATCTTGTGAAAATAGACTGCAAAAAAGAAAGATAAAAAAATTCCTGTAAAAACAAAAAATCCTGTTTAAGAACAAGAATCCTGTAAAAAAAAAAAAATTCTGTACATCTTGTGAAAAAAATCCTGTACATCTTGTGAAAAAAATCCTGTAAAAAAAATAAATATAATAAAAATCTTGGAAAAAAAAAATCCTGTAAAAAAAAAAAATCTTGTAAAATAAAATAATAAAATCCTGTACATCTTGTGAAAAAAATCTTGTAAAAAAAAAAAAAATAAAATCCTGTAAAAAAAAAAATACAATAAAAATCTTGTAAAATAAAAATAAAAAATCCTGTACATCTTGTGAAAAAATCCTGTAAAAAATAAATATAATAAAAATCTTGTAAAAAAAAAAATCCTGTAAAAAAAATACAATAAAAATCTTGTAAAATAAAAAAAATAAAATCCTGTACATCTTGTGAAAAAATCCTGTAAAAAATAAATATAATAAAAATCTTGGAAAAAAAAAAATCCTGTAAAAAAAAATAAAATATTAATCTTGTAAAATAAAATAATAAAATCCTGTAAAAAATAAATATAATAAAAATCTTGGAAAAAAAAATAAAAATAAAATCGTGTAAAAAAAAAAATACAAAAAAAATTTTGTAAAATAAAAAAAATAAAATTCTGTACATCTTATGAAAAAATCCTGTAAAAAATAAATATAATAAAAATCTTGGAAATTTTTTTTTTTTAAATCCTGTAAAAAAAAATACAATAAAAATCTTGTAAAATAAAATAATAAAATCCTTTACATCTTGTGAAAAAATCCTGAAAAAAATAAATGTAATAAAAATCTTGTAAAAAAAAATATTAAAAATCCTGTAAAAAAAATACAATAAAAATCTTGTAAAATAAAATCCTGTACATCTTGTTAAAAAATCCTGTAAAAAAAAAATACAATAAAAATCTTGTAAAATAAAATCCTGTACATCTTGTGAAAAAATCCTGTAAAAAATAAATATAATAAAAATCTTGGAAAAAAAAATCTTGTACATCTTGCATCCACTGCAGCCGATGTGTGGACACCGTCGCTCGGTTTCACTGGTTTTATACCACATTTTGCCTGCAGCTGTTGTCAGTCCCCACGTAACACCGTCTGTGCCCACCGCTTGATGACTGACCCTCAGGACTGGTGTGAAAAGCGAGAGTGGCTCCGCACCCCCACTCATTAATCTACATGTTTGTTCCTTGTTTCCACAGTACGGCCCCTGGTTTCTGTGTAATGTGTGCAGGTGTCTGCTCTTATTGCAGGGTTTGTGATTGAACGACTGTTTTACTTTCACCATGAAGCAATAACTTTGCTTAAGATATGTGAAACTGCACAATTTGAAAGGTCCTGATTTCCTGAATCTTCTCAGCTGAAAGTATGTCATTAGACTGAGTTATCTCATTTACAAGACCAGTAAGAGCACTCGCTAGAGCGCACACCTCCGTCACGTATTGCCTGATCCATGAGAACATATCGGGCCCAATACATTTTTGAGATATAGTGCTATACAGAACTATATCGTTTTTTGCCCTATCTCTCAATGGTGAAGAATTACTTGGAAAATTAAATAATTCTCGTATCCAGATCCAAATTTGGATCTTCACCAAAATCGAATCAATTCTTCCTTGTCACACACCCAACCTGTCCACCAAGTTTCGTCTGAAACCGTCCACAACTTTTTGGAGGTATCCTGCACACAAACAAACAAACAAGCAGTCATAGACTGGTACTTACGAAATTGTCAACTTGACCTCTGACCTTGTCTAATAAAAGCTGTCTCTAGAGAAGGTTGCGACGCAAACCAGAAGTTTCTACGATGATTCTGTACCAAACCTTCAAAAATCGAATGTTTGACCTCACTGTGACCTTGACCTTTGACTGATTTTGACCAAAATCTAATCAGCAATAGACATCACCCTCCTGAATCACGTGGTGTAATTTGACATTGGAAGCTTCTTCCGTTCTCGAGTTATCGCGCCTACAAACAAACACACAAACAAACAAACACAAACAGATGACGGAAGTCATCAATATACTGACGAATTCTTTAGATTTCGTAAGTAATAAGAATAAGATGTTGTGCAGAGCACGATACTTGCAAAATCCATAAAACGAATTTGACCTCAAAATAATTAGCTGATTCAATTCAGTGACGTGAAATATATATCCTCTTCAAATTTCAAGTCAACGGGATGAAAATTGGATTTTAGAAATACCACCTTAGTTGTTGACCTTTGGCCTATGTTGACCATTTTCTCTATGTTGACCTCAAGAAATAATTGGCTGGTTTAATTCATTGAACAGAAATATAAATCCACTTCAAATTTCAAGTCATTTGGATGAAAATTGAGGATTTTTGAAATACCACCTTAGTTGTTGACCTCTGGCCTATGTTGACATTTTGACCTTTTGACCTCAAAAACAATGGACTTCTTTCTTTTGACAAACCATGCGGTGAAGTTTCGTGAAAATCGGTTGAAAATTGTGACCTGGAGGCGACAAGCAGACAAACAAACAGACAGACAGACAGACAGACAGAAGAACAAAATCGACTGGCCAATATACTTGAAAAATCTTCGATTTTGCAAGTAACAAACAAACAAACAGAAAAGTTTGAAAACATAAAGTCCTTCACCTTTGGTGGTGGAGGTATTAACAAGGTAGTGTGGTAAATGAATCATGTGCGTCAGTTGCCCTTCATATTCGAAGAAGACCGTTCACATGAAACCGACCAACGATCTGGTGAAATCGTTTAAACTGCAGACAATGCTTCCCAGACAGTAAGATAGCAACTATGAAGGAGGGTTGAAGAAGAGCAGACTACTTACTTCCTGCAGTACAGGTAGGAATTTGTAATTTGTTTAAGGTGCCGGGAATAACTCACCTTCTCTGAGGACAACGTGGGGTCTTTAATGTCCATCAACTAATGTCAGCAGACGGGATGCCCGGCTTAACGTCCGTCCGAGGTGATGATGCATACATTGATGGATCATCGTGCCCGTGAAACACTGGGATGACAGTTTATCGCTGGGTCGGGATTCAAACCATGGCTAGAGATGAATCACGTGTTCTATCTCCCACAAAAGCCTGCTGTTGATTTTACCTTTAAGGGGGTGAACTTGAAAGTTCAGGGTCTTGAGTTTGAGCCCCTGTCGTGCCGTTAAATAACACCAGGTGAATCGACTCAGCCTGTCATCCTTCTGAGATTGGCAAAATGAGTACCAGCTTACTGGTAACAGGGGGCTGAGTACCAGCATCAGTACCATGAGTACCAGCATCAGTACCATGAGTACCAGCATGGTACTTACTTAAAATGAGTACCAGCATCAGCGGCACAATCATGCCCCGAGCAATGATGCAGCCAGCAGCCATAGGCTATCCACCACAACATCAGAATCCTTCAAGCATTTCGTTATCCTCCATGCAGTGTCCAACCAGCAATTCATGACGGACACCAGTACATCACACCGATCATACAGTTTCCGTCACATGAAAACCACGTATGCAGATGAGCGCTTCCTGTGCCTTCACATCATGTCACTTGTGTACGAGTCATTACTTGGACAAAACGTTTTCATGGGACATCCTCTGTGCAGTCCACTGCTGATGCTTATTTTCATCTACGTGATACCTTTGAGTGTTGGAGAAATGCCGATGAAGGTGTGTTGGAGAATGTCACCACTGAATGTGGGTGTGTTGAGTTGACATATGAGTTGTGATCAGGATATAGGTGTTAACTTTCTTGCAGGATCATGGATGTCATGTCACCTGGATGGGTACTGAACTGGACGATGAAGTCTAAAGACGTTTACATCATCACTGGAGTCAGTCGGGGATTATTTATCTTCGTTCAGATTTGGTGCCATCGATTGTTCCTCTCCACATTGTCCTTGTTAACGATCATCGATGTGTTCGATGTGACCATCTAATTCTATTGACAAAATGTGCACCAAGTTTAAGTTATCTATAGACAGTTTTAATGCATGGTTGAACAGATTTGTGGAAGTCCTGGATAAGAGGATTAAGTTTTTTTTTTAATCTTCGTCAGTGCTTGCTTTCACTGGGTCAGTCCAAACCAGTGTTGAACAAGCCGAGTGTTCGTTAAGACATTCGAGATCTTCATGATAGCTATGGAATAGTTCCAGTGGACAAGGCTGCTAAATAATTTTGTAGTGGTTTGTCAAAAGTTTTATGTAGAGGTTTTATTAATAGAGTTAGGCATTGATACTGTTTCACTTGTATAGGAAATAGCACCAGATGTTTTGTCATAAGTTACTCCAAGATATTATCTCTGAGCATCAGGAAGTTTTAGGAAATAATTTCGGTATTAAAGGGAAAGAGGTAAATCTTTGTATTCCTCGGCTTTTCTGGATCCCAAAGCTTCATAAGAACCCGTACAGGTATATGTTTATAGCAGGTGCCAGGCAGTGTCCCACCAAACAGTTATCGGTTATAGTTAACTCAGGATTACAAGTTGTGAGAGAACGGTTCAGGTAAAACTGTATATCATTGGAGAATACATTTGGTACGAACACTTTCTGTAACATTAATTCTTCTTTCGAGTTCTTCGAGAGGATTAGATACCTCAATATCAAGTTCGTTGAAATTTTTTATTTTTCAAATTTATCTACAAATTTGGGTTTAGTACGAGTGAGGGATGTACTGGTGATTGTCAGATCAGGCCAGATCAGATCTGTGACCTGCTACAGGTACCATGTAAACCTGTACTAACCTGTTCCATGGTCGGGTTGTCGGCGACTAAACCGTCTCCCCCACCAGGTTTTCTGGTGAGGAGGGTGTTTGGATATGGACACCCAGCAGGATTAAAAACAAAACCTGTCAAAGGGCAAAGGAGCTCTTTGTGAGCCAACGGCCATCCATATCCAGTGCCCAACTGTATCTGTGGACGTCCTCCTGCAGTTGGGTTACTTCTTATTAGGAGGTTGGTGGCAGGATTTGCACTCAGGCCACCGCAAAACCCTTCATTCCGCAAAACGTTCTCCAAGCAAAAAAAATCTGAAAACCCACTCCGTAGGAGTACCTCCTGTGCAGCTTTCCTTTGCAGGGCAGCTCACCGGATGACGGTATTGGGGCAAACCCTTCGGGACCCTCAGTCTTTGATGAAAGGAGGGAAACCACGGGGTAACATCCCTGGGTCAGATTGCGGGAGAGTGTGTCGGAGTGGTGCTGAGGTGTCGTCCACCAGACGGCGGTCTCCTTGGGTTAACCTGAGGCGGTCCCTTTGGGTGGGTGCCTGAATGTCTTATCCCGAAGAGAGGATGATCACCTGTCTCTGTTATCATCTGAGCTCAAGTGTTTGGACATCGGTATTGCAGCTCTCTCTGAGGTTTGGAGACTGGATTGCGGCGAGATCATGGTGGGTGGTTACACCTACTATTGGTCTGTTCGCTCTAATGGTTACTATTCCCAAGGAGTTGCTGTAGCTGTGTCCAATAAGCTGACCCCAATGATAATTGAGGTAACACCGGTCAACGAGCATATTATGAGATTAAGGATTCGTCACTCCTTAGGTGTCATTTCCCTGGTCTCTGTTTATGCTCCGACTGAGGCGAGTGATCTCACCGTGAAGGACACATTCTACGCCACGCTCGAGTCTGTGGTTGATCAGTGCCCCAGACGAGATACACTTCTATTCTTGGGGGATTTCAATGCATTGACCGGAACTGATGGGGAAGGTCATGAGATGTGTGTTGGGCCCATGGGTCTGGAACTGTCAACCTGAATAGCAATAAGTTCCTTTTCTTTGCAGGAAGTGATGGACTTAGGGTGGCTGGTTCATGGTTTCAGCGCCCACAAGCTCAATGCTGGACTGGGTATTCCAATCCTGGTGATGTGGCAAAGGAGATTGACCATGTCCTCATTGATGGTCACTGGAGGATGATCCAGAACTGCAGGGTCTCCCGGAGTGTTCAGTTCCTCAATACTGACCACCAGCTTGTTGCAGCAACTCTGAAGTTGCACTTTAAATCCAGGGGAATGGTACCATCCCAGCCCAGGCTGGATGTTGGAAAGCTCAAGGAAAGAAGTAGCTGAGGAGGTTGAGAACAGGCTGAGTGGAGATTTGGGGGGAATGGGTGCTTTGGGAGATCCTGAAAAGTTGTGGAGTGCCTTCAAGACCAACGTCCTTGATGTTGCCGGTGGATGTCTTGGAACTCACTGTAGGGTGAAGAAGAATTTTTTCTCTCAAAGGACACTGGACACCATTGACCAGAGTCGTAGGGCCAGGCTGAATGTCAGAGCTGAGCTGTTCAGGGAGCTGAGGCGTAAAACTGTATGTGCACTGAGGGTGGACAAGGAGGCCTGTGTGTGAGGAACCTGTGAGGGGGTAGAGCATCACCTGTGGACAGGTGATTCTCATCCTGCTTGCAGGGGAATTTGCGCATTGCGTTCATCCAAGCCCGTCCGTCAGTGTACTGTTGTTAGAGCAGAGAATGGTAAGCTCTTGACAGAGGAGTCCTAATTGAAGGCCCGCTGGGCTGGTTACTTTGAGCGGTTGTACCAGGCTGATCCACCAGCTGTCGAGTTGGACGTCAGGGGTGTTACAATCCCAATTGCTGACCCTCCAATCAACTGTGGTCCACCTTCGATTGTGGAAACAGGCTACGGTGAACCGGTTGAAATGGTGGTGAAGCTCCAGGGATCTGTAGTATCCATGCTGACCTTCTCAAGGCTGGCGGAAATGCTGCACTCGTGTCATTGAATGCAGTAGTGTGCTTTTCCTGGAACACAGGCATCATCCCAACTGACTGGAAGAGGGGCCTTGTTGTCCCTCTCTGGAAAAGGAAGGGTGATCGTCAAGACTGCAACAACTACCAACGGGCGATGCTGCTCTCAGTGTCGGGCAAGGTCTTTGCTCAGATAATTATTGATAGGGTTCGCCACCTTCTGCTTGAGCACCAGCGTCCAGAGCAGTCAGGCTTTACACCAAAGAGGTCAACGATTGACCATATCCTTGCTCTTCGTGTCCTCACCAAACACAGACGAGAGTTTCGGCAGGGGCTGCTTGCAGCCCATGTTGATCTCTGTGACGTGTTTGATTCAGTGAATCGGGATGTCCTCTGGAGGATTCTTGGTCTTCGTGGGGTGCCACTAAAACTGATCGATCTGATGTCTGAACTCTTATCTGGTACTGAAAGTGCTGTGAGATGTGGTGGTACCATCTCTGACATATTTCCAGTTGTTACTGGAGTTCATCAGGGGTGTGCACTTACCCCCACACTTTTCAGCACTTGTATGGACTGGATTCTCAGGAGGATGTCGGAGAGGTCAAGCTGCGGTGAATCATTTGGGAATGTCAAGATCTCTGACATTGATTTCGCAGACGATGAAGTCATCTTTGTCGAGACTCTAGATATCCTTTTGGGGGCCCTCGAGGTGCTGAATGAGGAGTCGGAGCCACTGAGATTACGGGTTTCCTGGGTCAAAACTAAGATCCAGGCTTTCGATGACATCTTGGATGCTGCTGTCCTGACTGTGTCTGTTTGTGGTGAGGATGTTGAGGCCGTGGAGAGATTCACTTACCTTGGCAGTGATATTCATGTCTCTGCTGGTTGTGAGTCAGAGGTCAACAGACGTCTGGGTCGGGCCTGGGGAGTCATGGATTCACCGGATCACGGCGTGTGGAGCTGCTGGTACCTTTGCGGGAGGAAGAAAGTCCGAGTCTTCAGGTCCTTGGTGCTTCCGGTCTTGCTCTATGGATGTGAGACTTGGACTCTACCCAAGGATCTGAGACGGAGACTTAATTCCTGAGGGATAATGTTTCATCTGAGAGGGATAATGTTTCAACAGGTTAAGGTCATTCCCGTGGGTGGGAATTGTAACCTTACTCGTGGCTATTTTTTCTTATTTTCTGTGAATTTCCATTCATTAAGA
This sequence comes from Eptatretus burgeri, assembly GCF_056783735.1. NCBI lineage: Eukaryota > Metazoa > Chordata > Myxini > Myxiniformes > Myxinidae > Eptatretus > Eptatretus burgeri. The sequence goes on from NC_140972.1 coordinate 93,398,654, forward strand.
AACTGATAAAGGAGAAAGAAAAATTAGGATTATCTAAAATATTACATCATACTCATGGTTATGTGGATGATATTTGTGTGGTTAACAATAATGTTTTTGGTAGCTTCAGCTTCACAAGATTTATCCAGATATCCTGATTGTAAACAGGAGTGGTAATGATTGTACAGTTGCTGCGTATCTGGATGTGTTGGTTCTAGTTGGACAGAATGGTTTTAGTACAAGTGTATATCATAAAGATGATTATTTCAGATTCCCAGTAGTGTTGTGCACCTTTCCAGGTTACAATGTACCAATTATAATGGGTTACAATGCCTTTTCATCTCAGCGACTTCGATTTGTAAGAATTTGTTCAGTGAAGGATGATTTTGTAGAACGTGTTGAGAAGGATTTTTTTCCACCATGTTAAACAAAGGATATTTGGCTGATTGTTTGATCAGGTCTTGTGAGAATGTCTTTACATTCCATCTTCACCTTTTATTTAAGTTTGGCTGTTTTTTGTGTTCACAAGTTCCTATTGTATTGCATTCGATATTAAATAATAATGAGTTAATTGTTTTAGTGAGGTATATTCTTCAATTAATATTGTTGGTTAAACGTATACAATATATTTATTTGTAGATGGTATTCAATAATGGAGGTATTTTGATGAAAATACAATAAATAAATATTATTGATAAAATGCATTATAAATAAGTATTAATATAATTTCTTGGTGGTTGCTGGGTTAAGGCCCTGTCACACCTTGACGTTTTAGCCAGCGAATGCCGACGAATGAAAACTTTGTCGAAAACCCTGGCACACGTCGAATACGTTATGGGTAAGTTTTGTATATGTTAAGAGCACGCTGAAGCACGCTGGCATACGTCGTAGTACGCCAAGCTCGTTGACAAATTTTGTGCATGTACAAAATTTGTCGATGTGCTCGGCGTATGACTCACACGTTCCGCATAACGCTGGCCATAAGTTGCAGGCATGTTACGCGATCGTTGACACACGTCGACACACGTTACTTGTAAGTTCCTCATAAGTCGAAACACGTCGAGGTAATGTTTCGCGTACCCGAAACTTATTTCTATCCAATGAGTAATGTGCTTTGAACCTATGTGTAACGTATCTCCAACGCATATTGACGTATGTAGACGTATTTGATGTCTTCCGGACGACCACAGAACTTACTGAACGTGTTTCTAACTTACAGCTACCGTATAATAGCGTACTGGCAGCGTTTAGGGGAATTGGTATATAAAAATGGGGTTCACAGGAGGAACCTGTCAGTATTCCAGACTCCATGGTGAGCAGATGTCCATGTCATCCGAGCGATGGAGGATCCGGCAAGGCTGAGATGAAAATACCTTCTCGCTGTCCTCCAACATCAACACGACCTCATCGATTTGACACTGTACCAGTTGCGTGCCAATAGAGCCAGGAGAAGAAGAGGTGAACGGAGGAGAAGGAACTGGGTGACCTCTCCGTCAGAGGGTGAGTGTGATGGGGAGGGTGTGGGTGATGATGCATCCTCCTTGCGTCCACGTCCATGGCCACGGCCAGGAGACTTCTTGGCAGCATTCTTCGAAGTTTTCTTTGGCATGATGGAGATGTTGACACTTCGATGTCAAGTGCAGTTATGATTTGAATCGTCGAGCGGCAGCCTTTTAATAGGCTATGCCACGTGATCGTCGGCGATACTCTGCCGCGCTATGCATAAGTTGTGAATGCTGACAAAACGCTAAGCATTCGTTGGTATAAGTTATCGATAAGTTATCGAAACGTTCTGTATACGTTACTAATACGTTATGCATACGTCCAACTCGTTAATATACGCCCAAAACTGAAAAAAAACATCAACAGTTCGGCGTACGCCAGCGTTTTAGATAAATTTTGATACGTTACCATACGCTGGCTAAATCGTCAAGGTGTGACAGGGGCTTTACTCAGGACAGCATGTTAAAATCGGTTATTAATGACAGTTTGAATATTTCAATGATAGTTTGAGTCTGTGGTTAGATGGAGGTGTTGTGTAATGGACATGTCTACAAGGTAAAGTGTTTATCGCTTAAAATATGATCATACAAAGTGATGTTTTATTAAAGTTATTCATATGTCGTAATCTACACTCATAAAAGTAATAATTAATTCAGTTTGTACAAGGATATTGCATTGCTGTGTTTGCTGACTGTCTGGACACAACTTTGAGGTTGTAGGTCCATTGATGATGAGTAATCTGATTTTGACAAATTTCCCTGACAATATCTGCTGCTCTTTCTCTGCTCCAATCGGTTCTTCTGACCACGTCCTTGTTAAAGTGGACATCTCTCTGGCTATTATCAGAGAACCACCTCACCGCCGTCGAGTCTGGCATTTAACTCAAGCCGACTGGCAGGGTCTCCAAGGAGCCATCAAACTTATAGACTGGTCTCCTATCGCTACTTTCTCCGACATCAACTCATCCTGGGAATTCTTTCAAAGAAACTTCCTCTCCCTCATGCACAGATTTATCCCCTCTCGTCTTCAGTTGTCCGACCCTTCCTCACGCCCTTGGTTCGCTGAAGCTTGTGTTGAGGCAGTTGGCCTGATACAACTTGCCTTTGCCTCATGGAAAGCAAACCCAACTGAGGGCAATCTCAGTTCCTTCCATAAAGCTCGGAACAAGTGTGTATCTACCCTCAGGAGAGCCAGAAAACAACATCTTTCTCATCTCAAGTCTGAACTCTCAAACCTCTCTCGCTCCTCAAAATCTTGGTGGCGTCTAATCAAATCTGTTTCTGGTGTATGTTCCCCCTCCATCCCCTCCCTTACCTCAAACGGCCGCACTGATGATACCGCACGTGAAAAAGCTGAATGCGTAAACTCGGTGTTTGCAGCTAAATCTTGTTTCCAAAACCCATCACTTTCTCTACCCATCTTACCCAGTCGCACCCAACTGTCCCTGGACTCTGTGTCCTTTTCTCCTGATGATGTGGAGAGCTTGCTGTCAAACCTCGACTCACAATTCTGCAACCGGTCCAGATGACATCAGCCCATGTGTCCTCAAAGCCTGCTCTTCTGCTCTTGCTCACCCTCTCTCTGTTCTATTCACCCTCTCATTTGCTCAAGGCCATCTGCCATCTGCTTGGAAATCAGAAAACATCACTGCTCTGCATAAAAAAAGTGCAGAAACAGATCCCTGCAACTACAGACCAATCAGCCTTCTCCCAATCATCAGCAAGGTTATGGAATCCATCATCGCGTCAGACATTAAATCCTTCCTCTTCTCCAATGGCTTGATTTCTGATCATCAATTTGGTTTCAGACCAGGTCACTCTACCCTGGATATGCTGCTTCTGCTCTCCCAACAATGGATGGAAGCCCTCAATGCCAGACAGGAAATCCGAGCCGTATCCCTCGACATTTCACGTGCTTTTGACACAGTCTGGCACCCTGCCCTGCTCACCAAACTCTCTTCTTATGGTATCCAAGGCCATCTCCACTCATGGCTCACAGACTTCCTCTCCTGTTGCAGTCACCGTGTGGCCCTAAATGGAGTTCTTTCATCCCCCCCTTCCTGTCCAGGCTGGAGTTCCTCAAGGTAGCGTTCTGGGCCCTCTTCTTTTTCTGGTTTTCATCAATGATCTCTCCAACTCTCTGCAAAATCCTCTATATCTCTTTGCTGATGACTTCATCCTCTGCCGTACCATCTGTCATCCCTCAGACCGGCAAGCAGCAGCTTCTTCGCTCACTGCTGGTCTGGATAAAATCACAAACTGGTCCAACACGTGGAACATGTCTAACAATCTGGACAAATCTCACACTCTCACTATGTCTCTTGGAAAGGACCATTTAGAAACCCCCCCCTCATCCACTTTCTCAACAATCCTCTGGAAGAAGTCCTTTCTTTCAAGCTTCTGGGTCTCACTATCTGCCATGATATTTCCTGGGAAAGCCACATTTCAAACCTGGCCTCCAGAGCCAGTCGCCGACTGGGAATCATCCGTTGTGCAAAGTCCTTCCTCGGCCCACCTGAGCTCCTGACCACTTTTGTCTGCATCCTGATGGAGTATTGCTCTCCCCTCTGGGCAGGTGTTCCTGTCTCCCACCTTTCTCGGCTTCACGCTGTAGAAACCAAGGCATTTCGGATCATTGGCATCTCCCGCAATGAGGCTGAGCCTTTGGGCCTCTCACTCAATCACTGCAGGTTGGTCGGTGGTCTTTCTGTCTTCTACCGTCTCCTCTCCAGTCCTGCCACCCCTCCCCCCCCCGCTCTCTCTGCAATTTGTCCCCACCACATTTCCGTAGGGCGCTCGAGGTCCGCCAACAACCCACTTCTGGTAAAATCACCAAAATCACGAATCGCTGCTCACCTTCACTCTTTCATTCCTCTTTTTTCCTGCCTTTGGAATAAACTCCCTCACTCTATTCATTCCCATTTTTCCCTCCAGGCCTTCAAAACAGCTGTTCACCACCACCTCTTATCATCCCCCATCCAAATCCTCGATCTTTTCTTCCCCCGATAATCCACCAAAGCCCACCTCTTTCAAAATCCCTGCTTTCCTTCCTGAAAGTCCCTGTAATGTCCATCCTCTATTCCCCATGTTCCCAGTCCCATCCCTCTCCCTTCCACAGATTTCCTAATGTCTCTGTTCCCCACTGTTTTGTCCTTCCCACTCCCACCCCTCTTGTCTCATGCCCCCCTTGATGTGCGTTGTGTGTTATCTCTCATAAGAGCCTTGACAAGGTATACAAAAAAAAAATAATAATAAAAAAAATACCCCAATCGGTGGAACGGCCTCCCCCTCTTCTCCAGGGTTCACGGAAATCAGGTAAACCCCAATCGGAGAAGCGGCCTCCCCCTCTTCTCCATAACTCCCTGAAGACAGTAAAACCCACCTCAGCTAGCCAAACCCCTCGTGTCCTCAGAGAGGTTTGAAGACCAAGTGACACACGTCAGTGCCACTTGCTACTCATCTGCGCTCTACCCCAAAGTTCCTGTGAGGCTGATAGAGAAATTAAAATCCAATTTCTAAAGCCTGCTCCTGCATGCAGCACCTCCAACTCTGTAAGAACCCATGCGGAGTTGTCCATTATGGTTTCCGTCCCCTGGCTCAAGTTCTGTCCTGGTGACATTTCTATTTCTCCTTGCACCTCTAACCTATTTCCTACGTCACCACTCATTTTACGCTCAGGACTCCCACTCACAGCAGGCTGCACACATTCCAAGGCTATGTGTTGACCCTCCACACATTCAACCTTGCCTGCGTACTGACTAACTGCCTCGCACTCCAGGGTTACATTCTCGACCGCCAGGTGAGTACCCACACACGTTTCGGCCTCGGCAGCACATACCGGTGCTGTAGTCTGGAGTGTGGGCTCACAGCATTCATTCACAGGCACTCCACACACACATTCAGGGGTCCACGCATACGTGCACCCCACTCGACAGAGTCTCTTCGTTAACATAAAATTAAATTTCTACCTTAAGCTCATCGTCCGCACCATGTATGCATGTGCCCACGTACCTGCTTCGTTCCAGAGTCACCTCTGTCCGGTGACTTCTCTCCAGCAGGTTGCTCATCATCGGTTCGCCACACTCTGGGGCGATCAGCTCCACATGCTGGACCTGCTCAAAATGTGCTTCATTCGTCAACAACCCCGTATGCTCCCTCAATGTCTCCTTCACCAGGGTTTGCTCTAATTGTGGTGTCATCCGACGAGTGATGTCAATCAAGTTCCGCACCACTAACATTACTCCCTGTGATGATGCCACACATCCAATAGTGTTGTGCTGTTCTACTTCCTGGCTCCATTTTCTTTTCCATTCGAGTCGTTCTTCCTCTCCGAGCCTTTTTAGTTGTTCGTTATCTTTCCGGAGTTTTTTCATCTCCACGTACTCCAACCTTGCTCTCTCCTTTAGTTGGACAGTTTCAAATTCATACTATTTTGTTTCCTCTCCCACTGTCTCTCTTGTTCTTCCTCTCCAATCTCATCGTTTCCTTCAATTTATTGATTTCCTTTTCCTGCTTCATTCCTTGTTCTTTCACAATCTCCGTGTACTCCAACCTTGCTCTCTCCTTTAGTTGGTCAATTTCAAATTCATGTTCTTTTTGTTTCTTATCCCACCGTCTCTCTTGTTCTTCATTCTCCAATCTCTTCGTTTCCTTCAATTGGTTGATTTCCCTTTCCTGCTTCATTCGTTGTTCTTTCACTATTCTTCCTTCTATCTCATTCTTTAATCTTGCTTTGGCTTCTAACTGTTCGATCTGCACAGTGTGGTTCCTGAACGTTTCATTCTCTTCTCTTTCTTTCCTCTCTTAACTTCCTCAACTCGTTTTGTAATCCCCTCTCTTTGCTTTGGTGTTTCTGTAACTCAAAAGTTTTTATTCCATAATTCCCCTCTCGCCTCCTCACCTCTTTTGCATTTTCATTCCTCCTTTCATCCATTTTCTTACCGTATTCCTGTAGTTCTTCCAGGCGTTTCTCTTTTTTTTTTATCGTCTGTTCTCGGATTTCTCTTATCCGATTGCCTGTTCTTACCTTTTCCTTAAGTAGTTCCAATTCCAAATCGTGTTACCGTTTTTCCTCTTCCAGCTTTGTTTTCCATTCTTCTTCCAAGTTCTCCCTATCCCGGGAGTTACTAATTTGCTCCTCCTCTATTCTTTAGTTCAGTTCGCTCTTCTCTTGTTCCAACTTATGGGTACTCCACTCTACTTCCCTCATTTCTCCCTGTAGTTCTTTGAACTGTCTTGTCTTTTCCAACAATTCTTCCTTCCTTTGCTCCAGAGATTTCTTTCCTCTTTTTATCTTCTCTTCTCGGCTTTCTCTTATCTGATTGCCTGATCTTACCTCTTCCTTCAGTTGTTTCGATTCCAAATCGTGTTCACATTTTTCCTTTTCTAGCTTTTTTCCCCATTCTTTTTCCAAGTTCTCCCTATCCTGGGAGTTACCAATCTGCTCTTCCTCTATTCTTTTGTTCAGTTCGCTCTTCTCATATTCCAACTGACGGGTAAACAACACGACTTTATTCTTTTCTCCACATTGTTCGTCAACTCCACATTGTTGGGCAAGTCCTCTTTCAGCCACCGAAATCGTTCCTGTTCATTGGCCAATTGTTGTAACCCCCCGTGCACATAAATTTTCTGAAGCTCGTCTGCGTGCCGTTGTGCCTCGTCCAATTCAATTTGTACCTCCTTTATATAATTCTCATAACGCCTCACCTGTTCCAAGGCATCTCCCAATTGTATCTGAAGCTTGCCATTGTTCATGTAGTCGTCCTGCCTCGCCTGCCATGGCGCATGCCGTGACCACGTGGTTTGAACCGGTGGTTGGGAGCCCCCGCCTTGTGTTATGCCGTTTGTTGCGCTATTAATAGCAACCCGCTTCGTGTTGCGCTGAGGTGGGGCCACACCGCTATTTTGCGACTCCATTTTTCTTTATAATCTCGAAGTTTTACACCCGATCCGCTCAAAATAAAATAAAATTTGCGAGTGTGGTTTTTTTTTTCCTCGCTGCTCTAGTAACCAATGTTCGGGGTGCGAAATGCACCACAGGTCCAAATATCCTGCTCCTGACTACCAGTGTTGAGGATTCAGCGGTGGCAGGATTCGCACCCGACTCTTGATAGCCAAGTGTTACAGATTCGGCGCCACCCTAACCACCACCGTCTCCGGGGTTATAACGCCGGCTGGTTCGGCACAGGCCTCGGGTCACGCATCTCGAATCGCGATACCAATGTACCCCTAGACCTTACCAGTTGGGGAAATAGACCCCGGTTACAGACTGGTTTTGTCAGATACCAAGCGAATTCTGCCAGTCTGTAACCATTTTCGTTTTATATCCAAATCAAGCGAATTGTTTCTCAGCGCGGAACGAACAAACCCAAAGCGGCAACTTCATACGAATCAGTCAGATTTATTGGGGGACATCGGGGAACACGACACAAGCAAAACATTCACGACAATGTTATAATTAATCTATAACCCGTTCTTACCTTGGGAGCTACGGTTTATGGGTTTCGAAGGGGACTCTAATGAGATAAGCCTTAAACGACATGCAGACAAGACATGGACAGCATGCAGACAAGACAGAGTACTTGATGATGTTTCATGGACGAGAGGAAAGTGTCAGAAGCACGAATGTGGCTCGTGACAAGCGGATGTCCACGGATTCGAGCCCCAAGCTCGAGCATGCCGCGTGGCAAAAATGGTGCTCGTCTTCCTTTGTCGCACTGCCCACGCACGCGGCCTCCGCGCGTTCTGACCTCGCGTAAGGTAGACGGCACAAAACCGTCAGATCGATGGTGAGTTTCAGCTGGTTTCGCACAAGCTCCAGCATACATGTCCAGCCTTGGCCTGTTCACCAGGCCTCCTTCACGAAGCAGATCGCAGACAGACACAGTCGTCCCCGACACAGCAGATCACGACTCCCACCAGTTGTTTCTCATCCAGCTGAGGGCAGACAGACCTCAGGCAGTCCTCTCCCTGCCTTTCCTTTGGCCCTGGCTCGCTTCTCCAGGCCACAGAAGGCCGACCCGGCGCGCCCAGGTTCAGTTTCTCTCTCTACAGAATCCCCACTGGCTTTTCTTTTTCTGCTTGCCTCGAAGCCCACGTCATTTCTCTCTTGCCTTCCCGGCGCACGCTCGCCTCAAAGCCGACTGCAGTTTTTTACTTCTCCAGGTTCACTTCCTCTTTTCGGCGCTCGTGGCCTCTCAGTTACACTTCCTCTTTTCTGGCCACTCCCCCTCTCAGCGCTGGGTGGGGACTATTGTCCGGAGAGAGGAAGGAAGGAAGAAGAAGCTCTCAATCCACCACCAATGTACCAATGATGAACAGCCTCTTCCACCTCCCGACACACATGTGACATCAAATTACCGAACAACCTGGCTAAACATGCATTTAATGGGAGATCTGGGCTAATCCGATATTTAATAGCATACTAAGGGCCATTTCCGCAACAATGTATATATATATATATATATGTTAGAAATATGTGTGTGTGTGTGTGTGAGTGTGTGTGTATATGTGTGTGAGTGTGTTTGTGTGTTATGTGTGGCTTTATTCTTTGGACTTTGGTGCAGTAAATGGACTTTATTTTGATGATCTTGGAGCTTGAGTTTGATTTTGTGCAAGACCTACTTTGTGATAAATCACCTATTTGTGGAACTAAGCGATACTCTTCAGGTGTGAATAACACCTGCAGTTCCCTACTCCCCACTTCAGCCTCCCTCGCTTTTAACACCCAACCCCCTTTTGGTTGCACACAACTGGGCCAATTAAAGGCCGAACGACTCATAAATCTCACAAAGCATCCAATTAATTATTTTTCACTCGAACGGGTCGACTTGATTATTTCACCCCGAAACATGTATTGATTTTTGTTTCTCTCCAACATCATTTTGATCTTACCCACAATGTTTTTCGTCAAGTGCAGTTTGTAATGAATATTCATGAGGTTAGCTGTGACGTCAATCGCTGACATGAACCTTGCTTTTGGGAGGAGATAAAGAAAAAAAAATGCAAAAGTGTTTTTTCTCTCCAAGATGTCGTCTTACGGAGGAGTATGAGGTGACTGAGGATTGTGAGGTCACAAACTGATTGTGAGGCAACAGGCGGACACGTCAATCAAGGGAATTAAGAGAGAGAAAAAAATAAAACAGAAATAGAGGTAAGAAAACAGTTATTTATTTGTACGAAGCCTGCAGCTGCTTGGCCGAATCATTTTGTGGGGGCACGACTGTGCCGCTGATGCAGTGTCCCTAGCTAACAGCACGCTGGTCCTCATTTTTCCAACCTCGGAAGGACGACAACCTCAGTCAACCCACCTGGTGTTGGTTAAACGGTAAAAAGGGGCTTGAACTCGATTGACCCTCGGATCTCAAGCCAGCCACAGTCACCGCAAAGCAAACACGAGGCTTTAAGGAACAGTAATTTAGAAGGTAAGAGGATTGGCTTTGTTAGGGTTGGTTAATGGGGGTAATATTGATTGTGGGTCAGAATGGGGGGAGGGATGACATGAGATGGTGGTGCATCGTTTGCTGAAGCCATGAAGGGAATGGTGCGATTGACCAGCTTCAGGAAGGCCGTCATCACAAACAGGAGAAAGGAAGAATAAAAAGAGTGGAGCTGTGCGGTTCGCCTGGATTTTTGGGGATTTAAGCAGGAAGGGGTTTTGACAACAGACCGACCCGTCCGTGATGTGAGAGTGAGCAGAGAGCAACAATTAGTTAATGTAGCATGTCACGTGACGCAATTTGGCATATGGTCAGGACCTGTATTTTATGACTATTACTGGTGGACGTCCAATGTCCCATGTCATCCAGATTATGTTTGCTCTGTCTGTTCACAGCACGATATGTGAGTACCAAGTGTCTCTCAACCAATGCGGGCCATCACGAGTGAACGAGAACGATAAAGCCACGTCACGTGGTTGTGGTTGTGGTGCATTGATTGACTGGCAGGTTCGGGGGGGGGGGGTTGTGTACAGAGTCAAGGCTCATGGGAGAGCTAGGCATTCTTTGCTTGCCATTAGTTTGCAAGGCACTGCAAAAAGAGCTGTCTTCCATAGAGGCGACAAGTACACGCTCCATTTCATGGCGGACAAATGGACAGTTAGTAAATAAAACAGTTTGGTGCTGTAGTTCTACCGCACTCCAGGGAATGAGTCAGACAGGTTACCACAGGTGAACTGAGTCTTCCCCCACCCCCCACTAAAATCAAAGCCCATGCAGCTTGCTCAGCACCTCATTAAAGGGCTGCCCAGTTGAGCCTAATGAGAACTTCCTGGTCCAGGGGGACAACATTTCTCCAATCATTATCATCATCATATCTGAGTTAAACAAGTCGTGCTCTCCGCCCCGTTGAACGCTGATGCTCCATCGAAGTCCAACGAATTGAAGTGAACACCTTGGCTTTGTGCACATCATTTGTTCCATGACAAACATGACGCATCTGGGGCCCAGTTGCATTGCCTCAATGGCCTCATTGAGCCGAGATGAACGTGAACCCTCAGGACGGCACTCGTTATCCCGAGGTGACTTGATCCACCTGTGTGAGCACATGTCCTCCAAACGGAGTGTTCGGTGGGCCGTTACGTTATTATGTGTGCTTGAACTGATCAGGTGACGATTTTTAACTTTCTTGTGAAGTTTGAACGACGCCATCTTGAACGGTGAGATTTCACCGATTCATTCAGATGTTTAACTAATAATACCATTGAGTTTGGTTAACTCGCACGCTGAGTAACAATTATGAGATGGAAAGAAAAGTGGATGGAAATGGAGGTGAAGCGGTTCAACATATCGTGTGCACGGTGAAGACAATATGGCAAAGGCAGATCCCATATGATCATAAATGATTCATTAATAAGGTTTAATTGTAACGCGGTGGTCACATGTTCATCCCACCAGAAACTGAGATGAAAAAGTCCGCTTTATGTGTTGTTATCATCTCACTTATTCCCGTTATGATTGCGATGAAAGATATCTTGGTGTCAGATGCTAATTCTTCTTCACAATGGCTGGGCAACCGTTGCCATGGTAATAGATGCGGGAACAGCTACGGCTGATGGTACTGCAAAAGCTGGCGTGCTGGCTGGTGTACCTCGAACAACCTTAAGGTACAGGTAGAGTGTAAAAATCACTACAATGTCTGTTATAATGATCCCAAGTTGGTACAAATCAGCAGCAAAACAGAGACATGGACAGAATGTGTATGTGTGTGTCAGTCACATGTAAGGTGGTATAGGGTGCTGCCTGTCCACATGATATTAGGAAAAGGGGTTTCTCAGCCACAACGTTACTGGTCGTGTAAGTATAATTCAGGAGGATATTGCCATTGAAATGTTTCTGTCATATTCGGTTAAATTTGGGGGTGAAAATCGGAAGTCAGACGGAAGAATAAAATGCACATTCTCTGTGGCAAACATCCAAATTCCCACGTTCTTTGGCCGGGACTCCTGCTTCCCATTCTTCCTTGTGTTCACACGGGTGGTGGGTGGGTGGAGATGGTGTTTCAGGAAGAATAATTTTTGATCTGATGGGGGCAATGTGAGGAGACATGGAGTAAGGGCAGAGAATGAATTGTGTAAGGAGAGTGAAAGTGGTTGTTGGAAGTGCTGTACAGGATTTTTTTGATGGTGGCAGTGGTAATTGTGGACTCGATGTGGTACAGAGAAATGATCAGACTTTCTCATTGTTTCTTCCCTTCAGGTTGCCCATGTTGGCATCCTGTTTGTTTGTGCAGTGTGCGATGCTCCTGCAGGGTGCTCTTCCCAGGAGCGCAGATGTTGGCTTGGCCACGTCCCAGCGGCCTTTTGTGTGCCGGGTCTGACGGTCTTTGTCTGCGTGATGTACAAAGCGTCTATGGCAGATTGGCACAGACTGTCGGACCGAACCCGCTACGATCCATCTCGGAATTCCCTGCACTCTCGACACGCGGGCTTTGGTGATCATTGGTGAAAATGAACGTTGAAGACCTTCGTTTCGTAATGATAACCAAAACATCACCATGGAAAAAGTCACTTTAAATTTTTTGATCGAAGTATTCATCTTGTCATTCCAGCATACCACGGTTTTATCCTTAAAGCAACATGGAGTGCAGTAGTTAGACCGTTGCCACAACATTTAGCTGGACTTGGTCGTTCCCTCTATCTTATTGTGCTGCTCTGGTGACACAGGTGGTGCATCGTGCTTTTGATGCGCTATCTTGTCCACCATTCCACTCATTTCGCCCCAGTGGTTTATGGAAACAAAGAACACTTGCATATTAAGGCTGTTCAGGTCGTCCGGGTGATGTATTTATGCCACGAAAGAGGACATTTTTGGAGCAGAGACGAGGCCAACATTGCTGTCATGCGACCTGCACTCTCGAACGGATCGGGTCCACGGTAAAGGTCGAGCTTAACAAATGTTACCTTGGTATGCTTACAAACAGAACAACCAGTTCTTCAATTATTATTAACCTGCGTTGGTTTAAAAACGAGAATTTTAGTGTCACACATGCAGACCATTGTAATCTGCCTGTCACCATTGGAAAGATGTGCCGATCGTTCCAGAAACGTAACGAGCTTCAAGAATCGTGACTGCCTCATATTGTGTCAAATCACAGCAGCCACCTGTGATGAGGACATGCTGTCAACGGCTCCTAGTTGTTGACAGTAGCTGGGCTAGTTGTGACTCAAAAACAGAATAATTGCCTCTTTAAAGTAAAACACCCGACACAAGTTGAAACTCCATCGAAAGCTCATAAGCAAGTATCATAACAGTCTTCAACCGGAACGGCACTCGGTAGAACGCATAGCTCTGCCATGTGAGCAGTTCACATTTTGTATCCCACTGATAGGCCTGATCTGGATCCGGTCCTGAACCAAAATCAAAACGGCTTGTTCCTGTCAGTTAACCAACTCATCCACCTCGTTTTGTCATTACTCATTCACAACTTTTTGAAATATTGCGCTTTATATCGTTTTTGGCCCAATCTCTCAATGGTGAAGAATCGCGTAAAAATTCAAATATCCGGATCTTCACCAAAATCGAATCAATTCATCCTTGTCACATACCCGACCTGTCCACCATGTTTTGTTCGAATCCGACAACAACGTTTTGAGATATCGTGCTCACAAACAAACAGTGGTGAAAACATAACCTCTGTCCCTCTTTGGTGGCAGAGGTAATAAATAACAGCCAAACATGGTGTCCGGAATAAAGGTGGTTCTGATAAAGGTTGTCCAGTTATCCGTTCCTCGATCATCTTGGACAATTGTGCAATGAAAAGACCTTTGTGCCAAAACACAATAGATGACAATCAGGTGGTGGCTAATTTGGATGTTAAATGGTCAAATGGTTTACAGCATTAATCTTTCAATAGCGTTCTCATCATATCATCAGGACATCTTTTGACGAGGGGGTTTTGCAGGATCTGTATATGCATGGTCTTCCTTTCCACAAGGATTTATGTGGCAACAAGTCTGAGTATAAACCTCGTCTGGCAGGTTCTGTGGGATTGCTGGAATGCCAATTACAGGCTCGACAACAATGACCACACAATATGAAAGAACTCGAAGGGGTGCATCGAGCCGACCAAAAGATGTTTTATGCATTTGATTTAGCATGCAGACTGTAATTAGGGAATAGCGAGACTCTCCAAGGTATTCAAATGCCCACATGGCCAAGGCCTCTTACTCATATCTATTGTCAATAAAATTGTATCATGACTAATGGGAGAAAGTATATATATATACACATATATATGTATATATATATATATTTATATATGTATATACATATATATATTTATATATGTATATGCATATATATATATATATATATATATATATATATATATATATATATATATATATATATATATATATATATATACATACAAGCCGGTAGGTGGACATGGGTCGTCGACTACCCAATAGAACCTGAGGCGATGGGCCCATTCGATGGGGAATGACCTGAGGATAAAGTACAAGAAAATTCATGATTCTAGCTTCAAGGGTTAATGCTGCAGATTGTTTTATCGTTAAAATACCCCCA
>NC_140972.1:93418659-93438659 GCF_056783735.1 Eptatretus burgeri
GTACCTGTGCGGGAGGACGAAAGTCCGAGTCTTCAGGTCCTTGGTACTTCCAGTCTTTCTCTATGGGTGCGAGACTTGGACTCTGACCAAGGATCTGAGACGGAGACTTAATTCCTTTGGTATCAGGTCTCTTCGGAGAATCCTTGGCTATCGCTGGTCGGATTTTGTCTCCAACGAGCGGTTGCTGAGAGAGACTCGGATGAGATTTGTTACCTGCATAGTCCGTGAGCGTCAGTTGCGGCTGTATGGACATGTGGCTCGTTTTCCTGACTCTGATCCTGCTCACCAGATTCTCTCAGCGAGGGAGTCTCATGAGTGGAGGAGGCCAGTGGGTCGACCACGTGCCTCATGGTTGCAACAGGTTGACCATCATCTCAAGGAGATGGGGATGGGCCTGGCATCTGCCTGGGGGATGGCCAGACGGAGGCCCCTGGAGTACCGACGGAAAGTGGACGCAGCGACGTGCTGTTCTGGCACATGCTCCCATACCTGACCTGATTCGTGTGCAGGGCTGTCCATCTTCAGTTAGCCGTTATTCCTTTGCTATCATTATTTTGGAACAACCGCTTCACAACAACCACCTCCATGACCAACCGCTTCACAACAACCACCTCCACCACCAACTGCATCTCAACAACCACAGCCACATTCTCCACAACCGCATTCAGAAGAACCACCTTCTCCACAACCGCCTTCACAACAACCACAGTGGGATGAATATATTGGTTCTGGCTCACTTTTCCCCATGTAAATGAATGGGGGATTTTCAGCGATTCATTTTTTTTTTCCCTAAAAAGAAACCCCCTTTTTATCCCAAGGTATATTTATTTGTCTCCCCTTTTAACCTGGGGACACTTTTTTTTTCAAATAATCCATGCAATAAGATAAAGATTTGTTCAAGCACTAAAGTGGTAATGTGATTTGTTAAAGGTGATTCGAAAGAAATATCTGAAACGTCTAACCCTCGGGACACTCTTTATCAAATAACCGATGCATATTGTTTAGCTCACTCAATGAACCTATAAAGATTTGTTCATTCTCAAATTCCTTCAATAGTTTAATTTTCTTTGCACAATAATCCCCATCTAAAATATTGAAAAACAAAACATTTGAATCTTTATATTTTTTAAGATACCCCTTTTGTGCCATTACGAAATGATAAACTTCTCTTAATGCTCTTGTTTGACCACCTCCTGAGCCACATATCATTTTGAGATTATAGTAAATTGTTTTTTCATTGTTCAATTGATAACCATCAAAGTTTTCAGTCCATTCAAGGATATTCATTTTTTTCTTTACATCCTCTAACTTACTAGTTTTTAAATTGATTCGCTTATTTGTTTTATTTACCTTTGTTTTAGTTATTTTTTCAATAAGACTTATTTGATATTTTTCACATTCATTGTTTTCCATTTATATACCAAGACTGAGATTTTCTCCACTCTTTAGTTTGATTAATACTTGGTTTGACCATTTATATATTGCAAAAAAACGCGGCGGTAGCCTTTAAAAAACCCTAACCCATCTTCCCATCGTTAAAACACAATCTATTCTATTCACTCTATCATACAATATCCATATGGAACACAATCTATTCCATTATCTAAAATAAATCTCTTATCATCAAAGGCTCCTAATGCCTTTTTATTTAGTTCTTCACGATATATGTTATGTTTATAACTTCTTATTGTATTCATTTTCCAATATTCTTCTTTCTTATTCATCAAACAATTATAATAATTTCTAAAAGTTATTGATTTCTTTATTACATATTTCTTTATTCCCTTTAACCTCTTATCAATCTGATCACCATACTTATAAGCATATGCCTTTGCTCTCAATCCAATAAACTCACTCATTACTTTTCCACCCAACTCATCCTTAAACTTACCAATAACCTTTTCATTCTTTTTGGAAAATTACTCACTCTTCTTGCTGAAATTACTTGTATCATATACTCCAATATTTTTCTTCATATCTTTATAAACATCATCAGTTTTTATATCGAGGATAAAACTATCAGTGTCCATATACAACAATGAAACATTTTCACCATACTCTTTCTTTAAGTCATTATACAAATAATCATACATCAATATCTTTGATAAATCAAGAACTGCTGTTCCAATATAAATTGGTTTATCCATTACAATACTTTCCTTTTTCATATGAATTGCAGAAAAGTTCTCTGAAAAAACCTCTTCTCTCTCAAACTTGGTTTATTTATCAATCTCGAAGCTTCTTTCCAAGATGTTGCGAATCTAATGTTTTGCCTGTTTCTAACATTTTCCATAGTCTTTCCAAATACAGCATTATTCATTAATTTATAAAAGTCCCCTTCAAATTTTACTTTTGTATTTGCTCTCATATCTGTATTGAATTGAATATACTTTTTCACCCAAGGACTTTGTTTAAATTTTAAAACTCTATGAATTTTAGCTACTCTCAATCCTTCTCTCAAAAACTGTTTTAAGCTTCTCTGATGCAAAACATATCCCTCTTTATCATAGAATGTTGTTAATAACTTTTCTGTTGATTTGCCTTTAATATTAAAACTTTTATGATAATCACTTAACCATTCTTTCTTTGGGGTTTCTTTCTCACATGCAAAAGGAAGGTCTTTATGCTTATTATGAAGATCACTCGGGTACCTCAAATCAACTTCAAAATAATAACCTTCTTCTTCGTCATTCAATTCCTCTCGAGAAGAAATAACAATATTCATCAAAGCCTTTTCATAATCCTTTTCTTCCACCCACTCTAATTTACCATAAGGCAGAGATTGAGACATTGCCCATCCATACAAATTATTAGCATCAAAATACATCAAATAATTACTATCTTTTCACTATCATAATTTGGAAGATATTTATTATTTGCTTTAGCATATCTTTTTGAACATACTTGTGATATTCCACCTCTCTTGGACTTCTCAATCATCAAAAGCATATCAACATCACTGATTAAATCTATATCTTGTTTTGTCATTTTCAACATTGCACTCCAAGCTAAACCAGGAGCTGTGAAATAGTGGGCAGGATGTAATCCATTACAATTTTTATTATGACAGTGATCTAAAAGCTTCAAACACATCAGCTAACAATAAAACATCTGTTTTTAGATATAAATCATGATATTCTCCAAGGTTCGTTATCTTAAATATTTTCCATATTTCTTGTGCGTGTTTATATTCCTTATCACTTGTCTCTTCTTCATAAAGGTTATTATAGAAACTTTCTTTTGAAGGAAGTTGTGTTTCTTTAAATCTCATAAATGAATCCATACAATCATAAGGATAAATTCCCTTACTTGTAAGAATTTTCTCTTTACTTTGAATTTCATTCCTTGTTTGAATTTCCTCTCTCGTAAGAATTCCTTCTTTAATCAGAATTTCATCTTTAATCTGAATTTCCTCTTTAGTTAGAATTTCATTCATTGTTCGAATTTTCTTTATAATTAGAATTTCATCTTCAGTTAGAATTTCTTCATTAATTTCCTCATTAATTCGAATTTCCTCTTTACTTTGAATTCTCTCTTTAATCTGAATTTCCTCTTTCGTGAGAATTTCCTCTTTTGGAAAGAATGAATTAAGATTTGGAAAAGAGTCCGTGGAGCTTAGATTTGATGCGAGGTAGGCTAGTGGTGTTCCCATAAACTTGTAAGATTCTAGAAACCTAATACGAGTTAAAGGTTTTGTGAATATCATTTTTGTAAATGAAATATACTTTTGACTTGTGTTTGTTATGGCAGAAATATTCCCTGGTGTTTTTGAAAGTTCATTTATAAATAGATGTGTATCATAGTTGGCGCTGTTGTGAAGAAAGACTGGAATAAAAGAAGGTAATTTATAATTAAGATTACAACAGGAATGAGCGGGACCTCTATATTTGCCAGTAAGATGACAATGATCCCTAACTTTAGACTCCTTAATTTCCCCCTCACAAATATGACAGATATTGTTCTTTCTAAATTCTAATTTTTCTTCTTTGGTTAATTTCATCGGTTCATTTGTTTCTTTCATTAATTTAGTGAGTCTTATACAATCCTTTTCTAATCGTTTTACAAACTCTTGTGAAGCTTTTTTTCCACTATAATGTTCAAGTTTGTTATACTTTTCTCCAACAGATGATTTGATATAATAACAGAAACCACAAGGAATATGTTTTTGATATTTATTTGTATATGATTCTTTTGGATGAGGAGAAGCAGTATTTATCTTTTTAAGGATACACTCAAAATCAGCGTATATCACAAATGGGTGCATGATAGATTTATTATAATCTTCAAAAGAAATCTTTTCACCAGGTTTAGGCATTGTAATTACAGCTGATTTATGATTACTACAATATTTTGAATGTTGTTCTAATCGTTCTTTTGTATGAAATGAATTAAGACATCGCTTACAAGGATATATTTTGTTTGCTGTTCTGAATACCTGAGAAGAGATTAATCTTGATAAATTATTGATGTATGTGTAATGTGAATTATTTCCAACACTAAAATATAAAAGATCAATGTGTGTTTCTTCATTTTTATAGTTGTTTGAAATTTTTAATATTTGAACTCTGTTTGTATCCGTTAATCCATATACATTAATGGAAAGATTATTCTTTTTCTCAAATTTAGGAATATCTGTTAGTGGCATTGGGAATTTAAAATCTTTAATGTCCAAGGTATTCTCATATTTCATATATTGTTTTACTCTTTCTGAATTACATTTTGGTGGATGAAAGTGAGCAAGAACAGACCAGAGAAAACATTTATTATCATTGTTCTTAATATTAACAACTGCCTTCTTTCGTTTTATTTCTTTTGGTCATTCAATATAAGAAGAAGCTTTAAGAGGGTTTGATTTTAGAATGTGTATATCTAAAAAGATGATTTTTTTAAATATTGAATCCACTTCCTACCACTGTATTATCAACATCCTCCTCTTGTTTTGATTGTTCTTCATAAACCCCACTATTCAAAAAATCTTGAAATGATGTTATAAAATGAAGATCTGTTCTCATACAAGGAGTTTGTTCTTCATCTTGTCTTTTCATATTCATTTTCACTCCCATATAAAACTTTAACGTTTTCATTTCTTTTAATGTCTTTTTAATAACTTTTTCAACATCAGGTTTCACAATTTCAATTGATTCAGCTATTGATGATGGACCGGGTTCTCCAAATTGAAAAATCCTTATTTTTATATGCCCTTTAAATGCCCCATCAGTGTTTTCAATATAATAGTCTCCCTTTACTTTAAACTCATTTTTCTTGTGTTTTGTGATTGAAGATGTTTATTATAACTTCTCTTCAAAACATCCTTTGAACAGATATCACAATGTTTTCTTTCCAACTCAAGAGGAGATATTTTATGAAATAGATTAAATGTGTGTTTGTTGGTTCGGAGATGTTTTCTATAATGTTTATATTTGTGATTACAAACATCGCAGTATGTTGTATTCACCATATTTATACAATAAATCTTTGCTCAAAGTAAAATTTTCTTGATGAAAATTTAGTTTATTTTACAGGTGAATCTGTGCTTGAAACCATTTTATCCTCCAACTTTTTCACTTAATAAATACAATGTTTCAAGACACAAAAGACAAGTTTCAATCAATCTCTTCATTTGTTAAAGATACTGAGAAATATGTCAAGGATGTAAAATTGAACAAAGATAAATATAACTATTGGATAAATCAATTATGGTAAATAATATGAGTTCTTCAATTTCCTTCAGTGGAAGGGCTTTTAGTATACCTGGTAGAACATCAATAAAAGTATCTCTAACAAAAGTTTCTCCTCTCCTTCTGGTAATATATTCAAAACGAGAAAAATCAATGAAACAAGAAAAAGTATCAAAAAACAAAAACCTTATAGATGAAGCTTGAGAAAGAAAAGATAAGACCATCTGTAATATGCAAGGAGAAATTTGTATTTTTTTCAACAACCCTAAAGATGTAAATCCTGATGAAATAAAGGATGTTAATATATCAGGTGAAATGACATTTCGTTCAATAGTAGTTAATGATCATTTAAAAATTACCTTTAATATAAAAAATGTTGTCGTTGAATCTGGTAATGAAAAAAAGTATATCGATATCGATGGTAATATTATTAAATATGAGTCAATATACAACTGAAAGTATAGATGAATTTCAGTTTAAGTAAAGTTTTACTTTATAAATATGCTAGACTTTCCTGATTCTCCATATGACAAATTTGAGAATTGTCCTGCGTGTGAAAGACGGGGATTAAACACAGAGTCAAAAGCCTATAAACAATGTATATTCTGTGATTATCTTCGAATTAATGATAATAAAAAATATAAAAAGGAAAATAATTCTTTTAGATTTACACCAAAAATGAATTACTTTACAAGATTGATTAGAGAAATGAATGTATAGTATGAGGGTGATAACACACCTTTCCTTACAAGGGAAGAAACTGAACGTATTAGAGAAATGTTCAAAGGATTGTTGTTATATATTATTCATGGATGTAATTTTCAGGGAAATATCAACACAAGATATTGTATAAATAAAATAATGGATTATCTTGAAATTAAACCTGAACTTAGGATAAAATATAGAGTTTCTAAAAAAGCCAATAATAAATTAAATAACCTGTTTTCCAAACATATAAATGAATGATTTTTTACCCATTTGGGAAAATAAGATAAAATTTAACAACCATAAAATCTCCCAAATTCATTAAGATGTCTCATAGTTGGTTCAAGTGGATGTGGAAAAACCTGCTTCCTTTTAAAGATGCTCCTCACTCCCAACTTTTTAGATTATGATAATTTAATAATTTTCACAAAGTCGAGTTTTCAACCAGAGTATCAACTACTCTCACAAGGTTTTAATGCTGGTCTTCAAAAAGAAGATATAATCGGTTTATTTAAACGTCAAAAAAACCTAAATGATTATAACATTGAAGATATAATTCAACTATTTTGTGATACACAGAGATGTAAAAAGAAATCAAATCCGATAACTTGTATTCTTAGTGATAATACGGATGATATACCGTCTCCCCAAGATTTGGATAAATCAAAAAAGAACCTCATATCTTTGATGATTGTGTTAATGAGAGAAACCAAACGGTAATGGACAGCTACTACACAAGAGGGAGACATTCTTCTTGTAATTGTATTTATCTTAGTCAATCGTACTTTCAACTTCCTCGTCGTTCCATCAGAAACAATGCTAATACTTTTATTTTATTCAAGTTAAATTCAATAGATATCAATAATTTTTGGAGAGATAATTGTTCTACATTATGTAGTAAAAAGAAATTTGAGGATTACATGAAGCACACGACTGAAAAATATAAATATATTGTTGTGAAACAAGATGAGATATTAAGGGATATATTTTTTGTTTTATAAACAATTACATATATAAATGACAACTATTATTGTAAATCTTGTGGGTAAATCTGCTTCTGGAAAAAACTTTCATAAATCAAGGTTCTTGTGTAGTACAAATGAGAATATTGTAAATTTACTTAAAAAACACCCCGTGATATGCATTGTATCAACAACAACTAGAGCAATAAGACCTGGTGAAGTAAAAGGTGAAGATTATCACTATATTTCAGTGGAGGAACATATGCGATTGAGGAATGAAGGTCAAATATTTGAGGAGGTTTCTCTTGGTACAACAAAATATTCACATTGTAAGAGTGAGTTAAGGAAACTAAAATCTGGTGGTCTTGGGATATTAGAAACTAATCCAGAAGGAACGAGACAAATTATTAAACATCTGAGCGGAGTGAAGATTTTATCATTCGGTTTTGATGTTGATGAAGAAACTCAACGCAAACGTATGAAAAGCAGAGATGCAAGTATTAGTGAAGAAGAAATTACAACTCGCATTAATGTTAATAAAGAATTTGATGAAATATTTAAAGAAAACGATTTATTTGAACACATCTACTTGAATGATGAAGAAAAGGAAAATTTCCCTGTTGATCTTTACAATTCATTAAATGATATTTTACAATAAATAAATGGATGCAAAAGAAAGAGCAAGAAGATTTAAGGAACATCAAGAGTTGGTTTCAAAAGTTGTAAAACAACAGGAAGACATAAAGAAGAAATGCAGACAGAAACTAACGGGCGAAGAAGCATTTGAAAGAAAGCAAGAGAAATTTTTTAAACCACTTTTAAAAACTTCCCAAGAAAAAATGAAAGATATTTCCACAGTTCCCACAGTAGAATATACTCCTAAAAAACTTAAAATGTTAAAAGATTTTGATCAAATGACGGAGGAAGAATTAGAGCATTTAGGAGAATTAGAATATGATGATGAAGGTTTATTTCAACAACTGGAAGAGATTAATCGACCCCCTGATTATATTGTGAATGCTCTTCAAAACAATGAATATTCAGCGGATTCAAAAACCAAAGCAGGACTCATTCCAACAGAACAACCAGCAATATTTCATCTTGTTCAAGAAAAGGTATTGATATTTAATGATGAATTAAGGTTCTTGGGTTCTGCTCAACCCCCTGTTAAACTAACTCCGAGATTAATGTTTCTTCTCACAAAAGATGGAAGACAAGGTTCAACTGTGAGGGATGAATCAAAGTATATTGATAAACCATTGGATATGAAAAATAATGATGATAGAGTATATATTGATCTGCTGAACACTCTAAATTATAGGGTTAGTATTTCTAGTAAAAGTAGGAAAAATGAGAAGGAGAAACACATTATTCAGGCTTTAAGTATCCTTGGTTCAGGTATTAGTTTTCTTCCAAATGACCCATCGCAATTCGTTAATAGACTGTTATTGTTGTTAGGTAGTAAGAAGGCTGGAAATAACAATTGTTTTAATAAAGCATCAGCCATTTTAGACCAGTTGATGAACATGAAAATAATTAATAAATCTCAATATAAAGACATTTTATCTCATATTAAATAAGATGAGAAGCACATTCCTGAGTTTTAATTTCACAACAAGCGACCACACATCTTCATTCCCAGACCCACTACAACTTGACCCAACAAAAGAATATGAGGCATCTTTATTGTCCATGGAAACTTATAATACCTTATTTAATATAACCGAGAAAAATGACAAGTTTAGTTATAATCCCGGAAGTGGATACAAAACGATAACAGTCTCACCCGGAGCATATGAGATTTCTCAAATATCTTCCGAAATTGCTCGTCTTATGAAAGAACAGGGTGATGAACCAAAAAATATTGTTATAGACATTCAAAAACATACTTCAAAATCAACGATTAAAGTTAAAAATAACTACAAGGTTGATTTCACAATTGATAATTCATTTAGAGAGTTATTGGGTTTCTCCTCAAAAAATATTTAAACTAATGGGACGTTTTACAGTGATAATGTCATTCAAATATCCTCAGGAATAAATTCGGTGTTAATTCACTGTGATTTGATTGATGGTGCTTATAATGATGGAAAAAAAACAAATACAATATTTTCATTCAGCGCATACTCAACCCCAATTGGTTATAAATTCAATATGGAACCTAAAAATTTGGTTTATCTCCCTGTGTCAGGAAAAACCATACACAGAGTAAATTTTAGGATAACCAACCAAGATAATCGTATGATTTCTTTTAATGGAGAAGTTATATCCATCAGAATTCACCTACGTGAAGTTTTCCAATAAATAAATACGATGGTTATTGTGAGGAAACACGAGTTGGGAAAATATAAAATAATTACAGGGGATGGGATGTTCCTTTCCCCATACTACAAGGGTGAAAGTATGTATCTTGGTAGAGGATACTATAAACCTAAGAGACAAAGGGGTGTTGGACATCAATTTAGAGGAGATGAGATAATTGATACTCTCATGGGTATTGGTTCAACTATTCTAAAACATAAAGATCTAATTGGTTCAACTGCTTCTGCTGTGGGAAATGTAGCAGGTGCTGTAAAGAGCATAAAAGATGCCCAGAAGGAATCTCATAAATTACAAGCAATAAAAGAAATTAAGAAAGGCAAAACTCAGTTGTCCCCCCAAGAACGACAGAAAATAATTCGAATACTTGGATCAGGGTTTCAAAAGTTTTAACATCTTTTTTTCCTAAATAAATACAAGTATGGAAGCAATTGATAGTATCTCTGATTTGGATGATACTATTATTATCTCAAACTCCACTAAAAAAGAAGATTACTTCAAGGTAAATGCAATAACTGGAACAGACTGGAATACGAATGGTACAAAAAGTTTTGAAATAAATAATCAACAAACCTATTTGAATCTCTCCGAAAGTTTCTTGTTGTGTAAATTTAAATTCACTAAAGCTGGGAATAACACAAACGCTACACTTGTCAATGATTTCTTCTGGAAAATGTTTGATAGTGTGCGTTTGTATATTGGAACACAAGAAGTTGAAGCGGTTGATTATGTCTCTGCTGTATCTGAAATGATGAAATTTACACTCTATACATTCAGTGAAAGAATGGGAAAGGGGTCTGTCGAAGGTTTTATTCCTGATATGTCAATGGGAACAAACACAGACCCTGGATATACTCAAAGGAAAGGAATGTATAATGATGATACAAAAGCAGAAAATAGTTTTACTGTGGCAGTTCCTCTTAAAGGTATATTTGGATTTTGTGATCATGATAAAGTTCTGTATGGTCTTAAAATTAGATTTCAACTACAAAGGAATGATAATGAAAATAGATTGCTTTTTGGTGTTGGTAGTGCTTTTGGTGAACAGAATAAATTTGTAATTGAGGAAATGAGTTGGTAGATCAGTGAATATACTCCTAATCTTAAAAGAGAAGAGATGTTGAATAGAAGACTTAACTCAAAGAAACCACTCAGTGTATCATACCTCAAAAGAAGATGTCAACACGTGAAACTCAACCAAACTACTTACACGTGGAATTTGGGTGTTCTGGAAGGAAAGCCACGATATCTGTGGATCATTTTTAAAAAGCCAGATGGTGATACTGCGACTGATAAGAATAATGCATTGAGTGATAATGCTAAGGTGAAACAACTTCGCGTTTCTCTAGATGGAAAAAAATTAAAATTAAAAATTAAAAAAAAAAAAAAATTAAAAAAAAAAAATTAATTGGGAAAAAAAAATGATTTTGCTGAAGCATACAAGTCTTACCAAAAGGTGTGTGAAAGTAATGGAAATAAAGAACCTATTTTGGATATGACAGCATTTAAAAGTTTGTATACAATCTATGCGTTTGACCTGAGCGCTCAAAAGGAAACTATAAAGTCTAATCGAGTGGATACTTCCCTATACATTGAAAGAGGAGAGAGTGAAGAAGTTGATACATATTGTTTGCTTTTGGAAGAAACAGAATTACAGATTAATGCAGATAATGGTGTGATGATTAGTCTCACATAATTTTTTGTTAAATAAATGAGTGGCAAAGTACCAACTGGGGTATATGTTAATCAAATCAATCTTCATAAAATATCATCTTGTGTTCAAAATCAAAAGCCTTGTACGATTAACGTTAATACAATTCAGAGAAAAGGAGCAGTAAGAATTGATGTTTTGCTTCCAAGAGAACAGGTTAAAATCTTGAATGACACTGGCTCACTTAAAATTAAAATGACAAAACCAATGTTGAAAAAATATTCAATAAGAGAGACGAGTGGAGGATTTCTCCCTTTTCTAATTCCTTTATTTGCTGGTTTAAGTGCGGTTGGAGCATTGACGGGTGGTATTTCAACAGCGGTGAAAACTGCCAACGAAAGGAAGGCTCAACTCCAGGCTCAAAAAGAATTGGAAAGACATAACAAAGAGTTGGAGAAACAAATTAGTGGAAGTGGTGTAATTGTAGATTTTGCTGAAAAACTTGAAGGTCTGCCTGATAAAGCGAGATTGTTAGTTGGAGATATGCTTTCTTCTATAGCACAAGCAGGTGTAAAATTAACGAAAAGAGGTAATGGATTATATCTTTCTAATAAATAAATGAGCATTGATGAGTGGTTTAAAGAATTTGGAAAGAATACAACATCAAATTTACAACTTGTCAAATATTGTAAGAAATTAAAAATTCATCATGTGGTTATTTGTATGAGAGATGAATTAACAAATGTGCCGAAACATACAAAGAATATTATTGTGAACTTAGAAGATAATAATGGGAACGGTTCTCATTGGGTTTGTATTTTTAATAGTCAAGACAAATATTATTTTGATAGTTTTGGTCTTCCACCACCTGTTGAAGTCATAAAATTCTTACAGAATGGTGTTTATCAAACATTTCAAGTCCAAGAATTAAATTCCAAGTGTTGTGGTCAATTATGTCTATATGTGTTATTTCAACTCAACAAAAATAAAAAATTTTATATTATTTTTAATCTAATATAAATGACTTATGTTGGTAAAGATGGTTCTATCTTTGGTGTATCTCAAGAACTGGATATTGATTTATCAAATTATTACACAAAGGCACAGGCTGAACGACATAAATATAATATAACCAAAAATATTAACATGAAAAATGCTTATAAATTAAAGAATTATCCAAGCCCGACTGACGCGAATGACTTGGTGAGATTAAGCGATTTATCACAATATATATATATATATCCTTAAATAAAACGGCCGTGTATTCCAAAGATACAGAAGTGTTGATATTATCTCCAGGTCATACAGAATTCACAGTTCGAATTAAAATAAATTTTTATGAAGAAGGGCATATCGTTTGTATGAGAATAGAACAATGGGGGTATGATATGAATGATTTAGGGTATAATTGGTCATTTAAAATTAACCTCGAAGACCTGGAACAATTAAATCAGTCTCGTAAGGAAGAATATTATCCACTTGGTATCGAGAATGAGTTTTGTGGGGCCACGATTAGTAAACAACAAATAAAATTATTTAATCAGGGTAAATATAATAATGGTTTTGCCCTTGTTTGTATCATGAAAACAGAAAAAAATAGGATTATATATAATAAATAAGGAAATACAAAATTATTTAACTATGGGAAGATGGGGAGGTGTTTCGTACCATAAAATTATTCTAACATATATTTCTAATACATAAATGACAGCAAGAAGGCTTCAAGAAAATTATCATTTCTGTGTCCAAGCATACCTTCAAGAAAAGGGTATTCGGTATTTTAATAAATATGTTCTACAACATAAGAATGAGGTATTTTCAATAAAAGATTGGCATTATGCTGATGTTGAGAAACCGACAACTTTAGATTTAATTAGAATGTTAAATAATGAAAAAATTATAAAGTTAAGAAAAGGTAAGGCTCTTTTAGAAATTCAAAAGAAATTTTATTGGTTTCCTGTTGTAAAAAAATTATTTTGGATACAGGAATAACAAGAAATCCTGATGAATATATGTATGATATTCTATGGGGTGTAAGCGATTCAAGAATAATAAGGGATGAGGAAGGAGTTGAAGAAGAGAGGGAAGAGAAGGAAAAGGAGAAGAGAGAGAAGGAGGAGAGGGAGAAGAAAGAGAAGGAGGAAAAGGAGAAGAGAGAGAAGGAGGAGAGGGAGAAAAAAGAGAAGGAGGAGAGGGAGGAGAGAGAGAAGGAGAGGGAGGAGAGAGAGAAGGAGAGGGAGGAAAGAGCGAGACAAAATAAATATCAAAATATGGAAACCAGTGAGATTAAAAAAAGATTGATGGTATTACAGAAAATAACTCAACCCACCGAGGAGGAAAACAAAGAATTGACAAGTCTATTTGAAATATTTTCTGCAAGACTATTGACATCGACAAGATATTCATTTTAATTCAAGTTTTTCATTTTTATTTCTTTTCTTAAATAAATGGAGGAGAGAGTGAAGGCATTTCTAAGGATTCTTTATGTTTTAAAAATTAAGATTCAAATGTGCATGTTGGAAACTAAAAAGGTTTTTGCACTCTGCAGGAATTTTTCACAGAAATAAATGAGTTATTGTCTCAAATGTAAAAAGAAAACTAATACTAAAAATATTTCATATATTAAAAGTAAAAATAACAGGGTTATACAAAAAGGTATATGTTCGGTGTGTGGTTCAAAAAAAAATCAATTTATCGCCAAACACAAACAAGGAGGAGATATACAAAAGTTTTTATCAGGAAGTAAATTTACAACCACTAGAATACCAGGGGAATTACATCTTCCAGAGTATTCTTTCTGTAGTCCAGGCACAAACTTGGATAAAAGATTAGATGAGGCAGACAATCCTAAATCATGGAGTAAACCCATCAATAGAGTTGATGAAGTATGCATGAGACACGATATTGATTATGGGAATACCACAACGTTGGAAGAAAAGCATGAAGCTGATAGAGAAATGTTGTATAATTTGTCTCTGATGCAAAATCCAACCTTGAGAGAAAAAGTTGATCGGTTCATTGTGAAGAAGATCTTCTTCTTCCTTCGGCTGCTCCCATTAGGGGTCGCCACAGCGGATCATCCATATGATCCGCATAGTGATTTGGCACATGTTTTACGTCGGATGCCCTTCCTGACGCAACCCTGGTCGCCTCTTACGACACAGGGATATGGTACACCTATTTAACCGGGGTATACACCGGCCCAGTATACTGGTACTCATTTCGCCGACCTCGGAAGGATGACAGGCTGAGTCAACCCCTTGGTGTATTAATTCAGTGGCCCAACGGGGCTTGAACTCAGGACCTGTTGGATCCCAAGCCGCTGCCCTAACCACTGCGCCAACACCAGGCTCCGGTTCATTGTGAAGAAGATGATCGGTGCTAAATTGAAACTTGGACTTGGAAATTCAAAAAACTTATAGGCTCTAATGATGTCATTAAGACTGAAGAGCAATTAGCTGATGAATTACATAAACCAATATTCACAAAGTTTCAGAGAAGGAAAGTTTATTCCAAGGAAGTAGATTATATCTGGTCTGCTGATTTGATTGAACTCAATTATGATAAGGGGTACAAGTATGCTATAACCGTTATTGATTTGAGGAGTAGATACGCATGGGTTGTACCATTAAAAAACAAAACAGGTAATACTCTTCTGTTAGCCTTTCAACAGATATTTAATAAAAGTAAGAGAAAACCTAAAAAATTGTGGACTGATGAGAGTAGAGTTTTATAACAAGACATTTATGAATTTTCTAAAAAATAACAGTATTACATTATACAGTGCCTTTAATGAAGGGAAGGCAGTTGTTGTTGAATGTTTTAATCGTACCTTAAAAGAGAGATTATATAAAAAATTCACACAACTCGGTTCACAACAATGGTCATCTTTTATTCAGGATATTGTGGATAAGTATAATGACACGGTTCACATGTCAACAAATATGAAACCATCAGAAACATTTACAAAATTAAAATATGAAAAAGAGATTAATGTCAGAAAACCTAAGTTCAAAGTTGGTGATATCGTAAGAATATATAGGTGGAAATCTCATTTTGAAAAGGGTTATATTAAACGATGGACGAACGAACTTTTTAAAATTGTTGATGTAATAGATACGGTTCCTTGGACTTATAAGATATATGATTTGGAAGGGGAAGAGATTTTAGGTTCATTTTAGTCACAGGAATTACAAAATACAAAGATAAATTGAAATTTTTTGACTCCGCCCCTTTTTGACTCCGCCCACACAAAACCCACCCACATAAACCCCACCCCACACAAGCTCCACACAAACCCCACCCCACACAAACCCCACAAAAACCCCACCACACACAAACCCCCCACAAGCTCCACACAAGCTCCACACACACAAACCCCACACAAGCTCCACCCATATTCATCATATTCACATAATTAGTGATTAGTTAATTAGTACCATACACACAACATGTTTATTTAATTAAAAAATTATCCACCCATCCACACAAGCTCCACTCATCCACCCATCCACCCATCCATTTATCCACATAAGCCTCATCCACATTCACCCCTCCCACATAAACCCTGCCCACACAAGCCCCACCCACATAAACCCCTCCCACACAAGCTCCACCCACATAAACCCTGCCCACACAAACCCCACCGAAGCCCACCCACATAATCCCCACCGAAGCCCCGCCCACACAAGCCCCACCCACATAAACGCCCTCCCACAAGCCCCACCCACACACGCCCCGCCCACACAAGTCCCCACCGAAGCCCCGCCCACATAAACCCCACCCACACAAGCCCCGCCCACACACGCCCCGCCCACACAAGCCCTGCCCACACACGCCCCGCCCACACAAGCCCCGCCCACATAAACCCCACCTACACAAGCCCCACCCCCTCATCCCCCCTGTGCGCCCCCACCTTTGACCCACCACCTCCCTCATCCCACCCCCACCCTTCCCCACACACACATGGGGAGGGGAGGGGTGGGATGAGGGGGTGATGGGTCGTTGGGGGAGCGCACCCACCCCCCCTCCCTCCCTCTCCTTCATGTCTTGATCCTTTTTTTGAAATTCAAAATCAAGTAATTGTAAACAAAACAAATATAATTAATCAAAATTGAAAATATTAAATATTCATTTGCGAGAATGTATAATCTTTCCCAGCAATCTTCTTCAGATGTCTTGTGATTTCGAAACTCAGACACCATATTCTGTTTTGAAACAAAAAGTGGATAATAATTAGGTTTTATAAAGATAATTACATGGTAATATGAGTAAGCCTGGTGTTGGTTCTAAGTTCAAGCCTCGTTGACCACTGAATTAACACACCAGGAGGCCGACTCAGCCTGTCATCCTTCCAAGGCCAATAAAATGAATTCCAGTGTACTGGTAAAATCGCGTCCAAACTAATGATGCAACCAACATAAGGCGACATTCCAAAGAAAGAGAGTGATATTAATAAAAGAATAAATAAACAAATAACTAAATAATAATTCAGAAACATTTACCTCCAGAAAATCATGTGTTGTACCAGATTGCTTCAACAGCTGATGTTGTGTGATCGAGCTGAAAAAAAAAAAAAATAATGAGTCAAGGGTATCGATGGAGAGACAGACAGAGAGAGGTAGGTAGAAAGACAGACAGAGAGAGATACAAAGAGACAGACAGGGAGAGATAGAGAGACACACACACGCACACACACACACACACACACACACACACACACACACACACACACACACACACACACACACACACGTGTCTCACCATTGGTTTAATTCATTCGAGATCAGAGGCCGTGATCAGACTTCGTACCAGTCATTATAAATGTTTTTCAATTCTCTTCTAAAATCATTGACCTCTTCAATAAGAGCATTCATTTGATGCACCTCATCGTGATATGTAAACTCCACTTCTTCCAAGGACCTGCCAGGAAAAAATATATATTTTCGCATTATCACGATTTAATTTATAATCAATTGCTTCATCGTTCAAAGAGGAAACCATACACAAACTTACCAACTTTGTGGTGAGCTGTTATCTTCATCGGAAGAGAGTGAGTCCATGTCTCAGTTTTTTTTTACCATTGGTACAAGATGGCAAAAAGATCAGAGGCCGTGATAAGACGTCGTGTCAGTCATTAAAAATGTTTTTCAATTCTCTTCTAAGATGATTGACCTCTTCAATAAGAGCATTAATTTCATGCACCTCGTCGTGATATGTAAACTGCTCTTCTTCCAAGGACCTGCTAAGAAAAAATATATATATATATATATATATATAGAAATATATATATATGTATATATATATATATATATATATATATATATATATATATATATATATATATATATATATATATATATATATATATATATATATATATCAGAATTATCACGATTTAATTTATAATCAATTGCTTCATCGTTCAAAGAGAAACCTATACACAGGCTTACCAACTTTGTGTTGAGCTGTTTTGTTCGCGGAAGAAAGATCGCTCATGTCTCAGTTGTAAAAATGAAAATCCCGTCTGGCAGAAACTTTGTCTGGCGAATCACTTATAAGGCAACGATGAGGAGATTGCTTAATCATTGGGTGTGGCCACAGGAAATGACGCTTCGGGCGAGACAGCTTGGAAAATAACTGGGCGATATATTCTCAAATTGTATGAATCATTTTTAAAACATACTTAAAATACCCTAAAATGGTTTTGATTAAACATGTTTAAAAGCCTGTTCGTGTTCTGAGATAAAATAGAAACACGAGGCCTTGTCTCACAGAATAGTTCCTATTTTTTCACAGCATGACTGTCCAAAAACACTTCCTCATTCACACAGCACGACCGTGTCAAAAAAAACACTTCCTCATTTTCATGACACGAACTGAAAACATTTGAAACAAAACTTTTTTTATGGCGTGGTTTATGCACAAAAATGATTTGCAACTCGGGCGGTGGCCAGATGAGATCATTAAGAGAAGTTTATCATTTCGTAATGGCACAAAAGGGGTATCTTAAAAAATATAAAGATTCAAATGTTTTGTTTTTCAATATTTTATATGGGGATTATTGTGCAAAGAAAATTAAACTATTGAAGGAATTTGAGAATGAACAAATCTTTATAGGTTCAATGAGTAAGCTAAACAATATGCATCGGTTATTTGATAAAAGGTGTCCCGAGGGTTAGACGTTTCGGATATTTCTTTCTAATCACCTTTAACAAATCACATTACCACTTTAGTACTTGAACAAATCTTTATCTTATTGCATGGATTATTTGAAAAAAAAAAAAAGTGGCCCCAGGTTAAAAGGGGAGACAAATAAATATACCTTGGGATAAAAAGGGGGTTTATTTTTAGGGAAAAAAAATATGAATCGCTGAAAATCCCCCATTCATTTACATGGGGAAAAGTGATCCAGAACCAGTATATTCACCCTACTAACCACCTTCACCACAACGACATCTCCTCGCCATCTCCTAAACCACATCTCCTCACACCATAACCAACAACGAACAGCATCGCCTCAGCTTCATCTCCATTGCGCCGCCATCTTTGCGCCAGCCACGGCGAGTTCCCCACGAATGGCATCGCCGCCGACAGACGCAGGGGTTCCCTGTTAGGACGGGGGCCAGTGATTTCCACAACGTCCGCGTGGGGCTGATGATCTCTGCAACGTCCGCTCTCTTCGCATGACTTGCGATCGGATCAAAAGATTAAAAGGGGCGGAGCCAGCGGGCGTCAGAGGTCGGAGGGGAGAGATCAAAACCTCGCCTCGCGGACTCCATATAAAGGCACGCAGAGATGCCAAGCGAGCAGTTGAAGTCAGAGTGCAGTTGAAGTCTGGAGTCGGTGTGGAGCTGAATAAGTCTGGGTTCACCATGGAGCTCGCTTGAAGAGAGTTAGTGGAGAGTCAGTCTGCGGCCTGTGAGGAGTTACGTGGCGAGCAGGCAGTCAGGATCGTCGCAGCGGAGCCTGGAGTGCAGCCTGCCGTGCCGTGCCGAACTGTGGGTCACTGGAGCGCAGCCGGAGAGGAGTCGGCAAACGGTCCGAGGTGATCGGGCCCCGGGACAGTCCGAACGATGCTGAGGAATGGACGGACTCTTAAGAGAGCATCAATTCTAAAAGAGCAATGGCCCGTTCGTTCCTCTGAGGCGTTGTCGACTAGGCCCGATCGACCGGGCCGCACGACGAGGCCTGGGCCGAGCCGCGGTCGCACCAGCTGCCGTGTGGATGGGACGTCGAGGAGCGCCCAGTGACTCACCACGAAGGTGACAGGTAACCAGCCCGGTCTCTCGGAGTTCCTGCGGTCTCCACAGCTCCGTGAATTATAAAGACCCAAGAGGTCCAGTCCTACCCCTTTCCTTTCCTGGGGTTTTTCTTTGAATGAATGTTGTGGTGCCGAGTCCGTTAAGTAGTAAACTGCTAAGTGATTGTGTAGAACGGTTGTAGTTCTTCTTCTTGTCGTGCTTTTGTTGATTGCATTGCTTTTGTTTGCCTTGAATAATTGCATGCATGTTTGCCTCGCCTAATTGCATACGTGCTATAATAATAAATGTCCTTGTGTGAATGTTGATCCGTTCGTTGTGTCCTTTCCCTCAATTGAACTGCCATAATTAAGTTCGGAATATAGTTGGTTGTTAATAACCGATAAGAGAATCGGGTCCGATTTTGTTAGGGTTAGTTAGACTT
>NC_140972.1:93443659-93462659 GCF_056783735.1 Eptatretus burgeri
CAAAGGAAATTGGATGCACTCGAGCTCAATTTGGAGTGTTATAGCGAAGGAGTTGAATACTTGATGACACAAGCCATTTCAGCTTTTCATTTTTAAATGATTTGTGAAAAAAAATTTTTAATTCCACTGACATAATGGGGAATTTTGTGTAGATTGGTGGCAAAAAATTTAAATTTAAACCATATTAAAATGAGGCTGTAACACAACAAAATGTGACAAAAGTCAAGGGGTGTGAATAATTTCTCAAGGCACTGTATGTCCAGAGAGATAGCCCTGATCTCACGTCTGACATTGAGGTCAGGTCAGGTATGGGAGCATGTGCCAGAACAGCGCATCGCTGCGTTCACTTTCCGCCGGTACTCCAGGGGCCTCCGTCTGGCCTTCCCCCAGGCAGATGCCTGGCCCATCCCCATCTCCTTGAGATGCTGGTCAACCTGCTGCAACCATGAGGCACGTTGTTGGCTCATTGGCCTCTCCACTCACGAGACTCCCTCGCTGAGAGAATCTGGTGAGCAGGATCAGCGTCAGGAAAACAAGCCACATGTCCATACAGCCGCAACTGACGCTCACGGACAATGCAGGTAACAAATCTCATCCGAGTCTCTCTCAGCAACCGCTCGTTGGACACAAAATCTGACCAGCGATAGCCAAGGATTCGCCGAAGAGACCTGGTACCAAAGGAATTAAGTCTCCGTCTCAGATCCTTGGTCAGAGTCCAAGTCTCGCATCCACAGAGCAAGACTGGAAGCACCAAGGACCTGAAGACTCAGACTTTCGTCCTCCCGCACAGGTACCGGCAGCGCCACACCCAATGATCCAGTGAATCCATGACTCCCCAGGCCCGACCCAGACGTCTATTGACCTCTGCCTCACAGCCAGCAGAGACATGAATATCACTGCCAAGGTAAGTGAATCTCGCCATGACCTCAACATCCTCACCACAAACAGACACAGACAGGACAGCAGCATCCAAGGTGTCATTGAAAGCCTGGATCTTAGTTTTGACCCAAGAAACCCGTAATCCCAGCGGCTCCGACTCCTCATTCAGCACCTCGAGGGCCCCCAAAAGGATATCTATAGTCTCCGCAAAGATGACTGCATCATCTGCGAAATCAAGGTCCGAGATCTTGACATTCCCAAACGATGCACCGCAGCTTGATCTTTCCGACATCCTCCCTAAAATCCAGTCCATACAAGTGCTGAAAAGTGTGGGGGGCCAGTACACACCCCTGACGAACTCCAGTAACAACTGGAAATAAGTCAGAGATGGTACCACCACATTTCACAGCACTCTCAGTACCAGAGTATAGTTCAGACATCAGAACGATCAGTTTTGGTGGCACCCCACGAAGACCAAGAATCCCCCAGAGGGCATCCCGATTCACTGAATCGAACACTTTACAGAGATCAACATAGGCTGCAAGCAGCCCCTGCCGAAACTCTCGTCTGCGTTCGGTGAGGACCCGAAGAGCAAGGATAAGTTCAATCGTTCACCTCTTTGGTGTAAAGCCTGACTGCTCTGGACACTGGTGCTCAAGCAGAGGGCAGTGAATCCTATCAAGAATTATCCGAGCAAAGACCTAGCCCGGCACTGAGAGCAGCGTCAACCCTCGGTAGTTGTTGCGCTCTTGGCAATCACCCTTCCCTTTCCAGAGAGGGACAACAAGGCCCCTCTTCCAATCAGTTGGGATGATGCCTGTGTTCCAGGCAAAGCACAAAACTACATGCAACGACACGAGTGCAGCATTTCCACCAGCCTTGAGAAGTTCAGCATGGATGCCACAGATCCCTGGAGCTTTACCCCGTTTCAAACGGTTCACCGCAGCCTGTGTTTCTACAAGCGAAGGTGGACCACAGTTGATTGGAGGATCAGCAACAGGGATTGTAACACCCTTGACGTCCAACTCGACAGGTGGTGGATCAGCCTGGTACAACCGCTCAAAGTTACCGGCCCAGCGGGCCTTCACTTCAGACTGCTCTGTCAAGAGCCTACCACTCTCTGCTCTAACTGCAGTACACCGAGGGATGGGCTTGGATGAACGCAATGTGCGAAATCCGCTGTAAGCGGGACGAGAATCACCTGTCCACAGGTGATGCTCTACCCCCTCACAGGTTCCTCGCACATATGCCTCCTTGTCCACCATTAGTGCACGTACAGTTTTATGCCTCAGCTCCCTGAACAGCTCAGTTCTGCCATTCAGCCTGGCCCTGCAACTCTGGTCAATGGTATCCAGTGTCCCTTGAGAGACAAAATTCTTCTTTGCCCTGCAGTGAGTTCCAAGAATTCCACCGGCAACATCAAGGACGGTGGTCTTGAAGGCACTCCACAACTCTTCAGGACCCCCAAAGCACCCAGACCCCCCAAATGTCCACTCAGCCTGTTCGCAAACTCCTCAGCTACTCCCTCATCCTTGAGCTTGCCAACATCCAGCCTCGGCTGGGATGGTACCATTCTCCCAGATTTAAGGTGCAGCTTTAGAGTTGCTACATCAAGCCGGTGGTCAGTATTGAGGAACTGAGCACTCCGGTAGACCCTGCAGTTCTGGATCATCCTCCAGCGACCATCAACGAGGACATGGTCAATTTCCTTTGCCACACCGCCAGCGTTGGAATACCAAGTCCAGCGATGAGCTTGTGGACACTGAAACCATGAACCAGCCACCCTAAGTCCATGACTTCTTGCAAAGTCAAGGAACTTTGTGCTATTCTGGTTCATAGTTCCTGACCCATGGGGACCAACACACGTCTCATAACCATCCCTATGAGTTCCAGTCGATGCATTGAAATCCCCCAAGACTAGAAGTGTATCTCGTCTGGGGCACTGATCAACCACAGACTCGAGCGTGGCATAGAATGTGTCCTTCACAGTGAGATCACTCGCCTGAGTCGGTGCATCGACAGAGACCAGGGAAATGACACCTTCGGAATGACGAATCCTTCGTCTCATCATACACTCATTGACCAGTGTTACCTCAATTATCATTGGGGTCAGCTTATTGGACACAGCAACAGCAACGCCTTGGGCATGGTAACCATCAGAGCGACCAGACCAATAGTAGGTGTAACCACCCGCCATGATCTCGCCGCAATCCGGTCTCCGAACCTCAGAGAGTGCTGCTATACCAATGTCCAAACGCTTGAGCTCAGATTATAACAGAGACAGGTGTTTGGCCTCTCTTCGGGATAGGACATTCCAGGCACTCACCCAAAGGGACCACCTCAGGTTAACCCAAGGAGACCGCCATCTGGTGGATGACACCTCAGCACCACTCCAACACACTCTCCCGCAATCTGACCCAGGAATGTTACCTGTGGTTTCCCTCCTATCATCAAAGATTGGGGATCCCGAAGGCTTTTCCCCAATCCCATCATCCGGTGAGCTGCCCTGCGAAGGGAAGCTGCACAGGAGGTGCTCCCACGGAGTAGGTTTTCAGATTTTTTTGCGTTTTTGTGTTTTGCGGAATGAAGGGTTTTACGGTGGCCGGAGTGTAAATCCTGCCACCAACCTCCTAATAAAAAGTAACCCAACTGCAGGAGGATCTCCGCAGACACAGTTGAGCACTAGATATGGATGGCCGTTGGCTCACAAGGAGCTCCTCCACCCTTTGACAGGTTTTGTTTTTAATCCTGCTGGGTGTCCATATCCAAACACCCTCCTCACCAAAAAACTTGGTGGGGAAGACGGTTTAGTCACCGACAACCTGACCATGGAACAGGTTAGTACAGGTTTACATGGTACCTGTAGCAGTTCACAGATCTAACCTGACCTGACATTGAGGACCTCCATCCATTGTTGTGAGAGTGGAAGCAGCATGTCCACGGTCGAGTGACCAGGTATGAATCTGAGTTGATGATTTAGGATGAGGCTGTTTGAGAGAAGGAATTCATTTATGGCAACTGCGATGATAGATTCCATGACCTTCCTGATGATTGGAAGTAAGCTTTGGAAGTAAGATTCGATGATGAATGATTTGAAGGGTTCCCAGAAACTTCTCCACTTTCTCGGGTGCACAAAGCCACAGAGTCCAGGAGCAGTTGGGTGCAAATAGGTAGGGTGGGTTCAGAGAAGGAGGGGTTGGGGTCACCAGATTTGGAAGCAAACAGAATTGAAGCATTCATTCGGTCTTCTCACCAGCAGAGTCAGCTGTGGTGCCATTTTGAGAGAGGGAAGGGATGGAAAGGGAGCATACACCAGAGCAGAGTTAACCAGGTGCCACCATGTTTTGGAGGTGGGAGAGAAGTAAGAAAATTTTTTTTTTGATGTTGGACAGATGTTGTCTTCTGGCTCTCCTGAGAGTGGACACGTGCATGTTGCAGGCTTTGTGGAATGATCTGAGATTCCTTTTGGTCGGATTGGCCTTCCAGGAAGAGAAGGCAAGTTATTTCAAAGCAACTGCTTCAACACGGGATTCAAAACCATGGGTGGTAAGAAGGGTAGGATTGTTGAAGATGAGATGGGATGAATCTGTGCATGAGAGAGAAAGAGAGCAGGTTTATGTGGAATAATTCCCAGGCTGAGTTGACATCAAGGCCAGTAGATATGAGAGGCCAGTTCTGAAGAGAGAGGGTTGCTTGCAGTCCCTGCCAATCTGCCTGAATGAATTGCCGACTCAACAGTGCTGAGGCAGCTTTCTTAGAACAGCCAGAGAGATGTTAACTCTCAGGTCAGGTCAGGTATGGGAGCATGCGCCAGAGCAGCGCGTCGCTGCGTCCACTTTCCGCTGGTACTCCAGGGGCCTCCGTCTGGCCATCCCCCAGGCAGATGCCTGGCCCATCCCAATCTCCTTGAGATGCCGATCAACCTGCTGCAACCACGAGGCACGTGGTCGGCCCATTGGCCTCCTCCACTCACGAGGCTCCCTCACTGAGAGAATCTGGTGAGCAGGATCAGCGTCAGGAAAACGAGCCACATGTCCGTACAGCCGCAGCTGACGCTCACGGACTATGCAGGTAACAATTCTCATCTGAATCTCTCTCAGCAACCGCTCGTTGGACACAAAGTCCGACCAGCGATCACCAAGGATTCTCCGAAGAAACCTGGTACCAAAGGAATTGTCTCCGTCTCAG
Source organism: Eptatretus burgeri (assembly GCF_056783735.1). Lineage (NCBI taxonomy): Eukaryota > Metazoa > Chordata > Myxini > Myxiniformes > Myxinidae > Eptatretus > Eptatretus burgeri. The sequence continues at coordinate 93,448,727 of NC_140972.1, forward strand.
ATCCTTGGTCAGAGTCCAAGTCTCACATCCATAGAACAAGACTGGAAGCACCAAGGACCTGAAGACTCGGACTTTCGTCCTCCCGCACAGGTACCGGCAGCGCCACACCCCATGATCCAGTGAAGCCATGACTCCCCAGGCTCGACCCAGACGTCTGTTGACCTCTGGCTCACAGCCGGCAGAGACAGGAATATCACTGCCGAGGTAAGTGAATCTCTCCACGACCTCAACATTGACTCTCACAAGTACATAATAAGATGAACCAAATGGAGCAGAGGAAGAGAAGTTGTGCCAAAGTGCATGAATGTAAATGAGCTGTATTTCAACTATTTGTGATACAAACACAATCAAATCGACTCTTTCATGGACAGATTGGGTGTTTGACAAGGACGAACCGATTCGATTTTGGTGGAGATTCAGATGCTACATTTTAAAGTGATTCTTCACTGTTAAGAGATTGGACCGTAAACGATATATCGCACGATATCTCAAAAAGTTATGGACGGGTTTGGACGAAACCTGGTGGATTAGTTGGGGTGGTGACAATAACAAGCCAATTCGATTTTGATTCAGGTCCGGATCCACATCCGGCCTATCAGTACACACAACTTCAAATTATCCACCCACGTTCTGGTGGGATGACCAATCCTGTTCTTCCCGTCCATCAATCCTTCAATGAAACCAGACACCACACCACCACGTATTCTCTTCCAATGACAGTATTTTGCCACCTTCCTCCTTTTGATGACATTCAGGAGACCGTCATCCTCTCAAACTCCCACTCCACCACAAATCCATTCATTTGTTTTATGCTCCATCCAGGACACTCTCAACATTCTCCTCCAAGTCCATCATTCAAAAGTGCTAATGTGCCTTTCATCTTCTGCTCATAGCATTATCAAAGCAGAACAAAAAAGGACAATTGACTGACTTTCTTTCAAAACCCGGTTCTGGAAAAAAAAAATACAAAGCTGGTTTCTTCTGAAATTGAGTTTGACTTTGAGTGTGATTGCATGTCCTGTGCCGATGTAAAATTAACAGTCAAACGCAGGAGGTCTACAGCGGCAGTTGGAACCGTTGAATGCAGCAACGCTGTTGCACTGCGTGTCACTTTGCATAAAGATGAATGGAGGGATTCCGTATCAGCCTGTGTACGTGGTACTGTCAATCTTGTATCCACCGAGGCGAAATACCAACAGGAATGCCGCATCGAATTATTTCTAAAAACAAGAAGAGAGTGTTCCAAACATCAGACGATCAGTTTAATAAGTCATGCATCAAAGATTCTGTTGCAGATCATCAGGCAAAGAGTTAACCACTATTTGAAAGACGTTATTGCTGAGGAGCAGTTTGGTTTCGGACGTGGTAAGGGCACCGCAGATGTTCTGTTGATGTTGAGAGCTGTGATTGATAAGGTGAAGGGCAAAAAGGAGTCGCAGTTTTGGGCGATGTTCATCGACTATGCCAAGGCATTTGATAGCATCAAACACGAACTGATGTGGAAAGCCTTATTAGAATCTGGAGTGCCGAAGTCATCTAATTTGGTTGATTAGATGTTTGCATACAAAGGCAGTTGGAGTTGTTTGAGTAGACCCTGGGTGGACAGAGAAATTTCATTTTGAAAAGGGAGTACCGTACGTCAAGGTTGTCCACTGTCCCCTATGCCTTTCAATGCTGTTGCCGAGAGGATGATGAGAGACGTGAAGAGTGTCTTCGCAGAAACGAGTGGGACGCGCAGTTGGTTGCCGTGACATTTGGAATCTACTCCATGCCGATGATACTTCCCTCTTGGCCAAATCAAAGATGGAGTTTGAATTGATGGCAGAGGAAGTCAACTTGAAGAGTGAGCTATTTGACTTGCATCTAAACAAGGATAAGACTCAAGTGATGGTTTGGAATCGTGTAGGTGGAGAAAATAGGCATATTGGCATGTCGGAACTGACCCCAGAGGAGCGTTTCAAACATCTTGGCTCAGCAATAATCGTCAACTGAACCTACGTCCATGGAGATTACAATCACACTTGCTCGTCTGGCTCGAAGTGTAGTTAGTGATGGATAATTTGGATAATTTGGATACGTGGGTGGATAATTTGAAGTTTTGGGCTGTTGGTGAGTTTCCTATTTAAAGAGACTGTGCTTTCTATCGCCAATGGCCACCTCGAGTGGCTATGGTGTGAATAATAATAAATAATAACACCATATTGTGTTGTGTTTGTAACTTTTGTTTGATTAAGATTGCCACTGCATTAGAGCCTGGTGTTGGCTTAATGGCTCGGGTGGTGGGCTTGGGATCCTTGAGTCCTGAGTTCAAATCCCGCTCAGTTGTTGAATTAATACCAGGTGTGGTTGACTCTGCCTGTCATCCTTCCGAGGTCGGCAAAATGAGTGCCAGCTTGCTGGTATCCTGTGTCGGAGAGGCGACCCGTCCAGGATTGTGTCCAATATCCAAGGAGACTGCTTTGGCAGCACCAACGCTCTGCACAGAGTATGGTCCCAATGGATGGGTGGAGGAATAGATGGATGGATCAGTCAGATGCTGCCCTCATTTCCATGCATGCAGGGCATCTTGCTTATGCCAAGTCAGCCCATTTGTATATCCAAAAAATGAAGGAACTTCCACACAAAATGCCTGCAGAGGAGTATGAGTAGTTCACGAAGAAGGGCAACTTTACAATTCGATGATCAGACAAGTTCTGGGATGGAGTATTCTCTGACCAAACCATTAAGCAGTTCATCATGTGACTCTTGAAAACATCTGGTGGGATGACATGTGGAACGACCGGCAACATATTAACAAAATGGGTGCTTGCATTCCCACATTGTGTCCTCATCTGCAAAACATTGGAGAAGTTTACAGGAGTGCACTCAGGAACATCGGAGAAGCATAAAGATCTGTGTTAAACCAGTGAGCTCAAAGACAACAATTGTCTTTTTTGATTCAGGGGTGAAAGGCTCATCCACAATTTGGTTTATGTGAATCAAGGCTCTTGGTGAGTATCAATCCTGGGATTGTAGTACATAGTTCTGTGACCTGTGATAGTGTTGTCCAGATCGATCAGTCTGCAATGATCAAAATGACATGCAAGACCTACGCCGAGATCAGTGTATTGTAAGGATAAAGTGAAATGACCTGGTGCCATGAAAAACACAATCAAAGTACTTCAGGAGGATAACCTCCACTTTGAACACAAGTTCTGAGTTGGAAACTTTCATACAGTATGAACTGACTCCACAACCCTCCTTATTCTTTTTGGATGGCCAGCTGCGGAAAGCAACAAAAGCTGCTCTGGGAACGATGATGAGATCCCTGGTCAGCAGTTACGAAACAATTCCTGATGATCCTATTTTTGTGTTGGATGGGGTCATCTGCTCCACATTGTAGTTTGACTGTAACCTGACACCCACTAGGAAAGTTTTTGCTTCCGACAAGTTGTACATTCTCATTACAAAGTCGTTACAAGGTAGCTGTAACTCTTATTTTTGATGGTTATGATAGGCCTGTTTCAACAATAGCCCGAGCAACTGCTTCCATGAATTTGTATATGCTCTGACACATCAAGCCAATGATGCAGTACTCCAAGATGCATTGAGTAATAGGAATTTGTCTCCTACCAAGTGGTAGGATGGCAAGCTCATGATCATACGGTCATTCCGATCGCAACAGACCAACCTGATGTCCCCCATAAATCTACCAACTTTGTCACCTGTGCATGTAAATTAGAGTGCGGGAAGGTATGTGGATGTAGGAAAGCAGGATTGGTGGGTTCAGAAATGTGCATCAATTGCATATGCACGTCATGTTATAATGCACTGGATGTCGAGAGCCTGGGAGTTACAGAAATTGAAAACGAACACATAAACTTTGAGGAGAGCAAATCCATATTTCACTCCATTGTGCACATTGTGCACAACAATTAACTAAAAATAACAAAACTAGAATATCTTGGTTGGATAAGTGTCCACCCCTCTGAGTTAATACTTGGTGGAAGCACCTTTGACAGCAATTACACCTGTGAGTATGTTGGGACATGTCTCTACAACTTTTGAACACCTTGATTGGGAAATATTTACACATTCTTCTGCACAAAACTGTTCAAGCCCAGTGAAGTTGCGTGAGGAGCATTGATGGACAGAAATCTTCAAGTCATGCCACAGATTTTCAATTTGATTTAGGTCGGGGCTCTGACTGGGCCACTCAAGGACATTTATCTTTTTGTTCTTCATCCACTCCAGTGTAGCTTTGGCTGTGTGCTTCGGGTCGTTGTCATGCTGAAAGGTGAACTTCCATCCCAATTTCAGCTTTCTTGCAGAGGGCAGCATGTTTTCCTCGAGGATTTTTCTGTATTTTTCTCCATCCATTTTCCCTTCTATCCTGACAAGTACCCCAGTCCCTGCTGATGAGAAACATCCTCATAACATGATGCTGCCATCACCATGCTTCACAATAGGGATGGTGTTCTTTGGGTGATTTGCTGTTCTTTGCGCCAAAAGTAATGTTTCGCATTTTGGCCAAAAAGTTCCATCCCGGTTTCGTCAGACCACAAAACTTTTTCCACATGGCTTTACAATCCCCAGAGTGGTTTTTTGCATACCTCAAGTGGGACTTTTTTGAGTAATGGCTTCCTTCTTGCAACCCTACCCTACAGGCTAGACTTGTGGAGTGCTTGGGATGTTGTTGTCACATGCACACAGTGACCAGTCTTTGTCATAAAGGCATGAAGCTCCTTCAAAGTTGCCATTAGATTCTTGGTTGCCTCTCTGATCAGTCTTCTCTTTCCTTGGTCATCCAATTTGGAGGGACAGCCTGACAAAGGCAGGGTCTTGGTGGTGCCATACAACTTCTACTTCTTAATGATTGTCTTGTCTGTGCTCCAAGGGATATTCAATCTTTTGAAATAATGTTATTCCTATCCCCTGATCTGTGCCTTTCCAGAACTTTATCCCAGAGGTCTTTTCAAACCTCCTTGGTGCTCATGGTTGAGTGTTTGCTGTGAAATGCATGACCCAGCAGAGGAAACCGACAGGAGCAGCTGATTTTATTCTGAAATGATCAGAATCGCAACAATTTAACACAGGTGGAGGCCAATTAACTTGGTGTGTGATTTTGAAGGTGTTTGGTTACACTTGAGCTAATTAACAATTACCATTACAAGGGGAGTGGACACTTATCCAACCAAGACATTCTCGTTTTGTATTTAAAAAATTAAATTTTTGAAATTTGTCGAATTTGTTTTTCACTTGGAAGTTGTGGGTTACGATGTGTAAATAAAGGTGGAAAAAAAATCTGATTTAATGCAATTTAATTCCAGGCTATGAGGAAACAAAAGGTGAAAATTTTGAAAGACATGTAGACTTTCTATAGGTGCTGTGTGTATATATATATATATATATATATATATATATATATATATATATATATATATATACATATATATATATATATATACATATATATATATATATACATATATATATATATACATATATATATATACATACATACATGTATATATGTATGTATATATATATATATATATATATATATATATATATATATATATATATATATATATATATATATATGTATATATATATTTATATATATATATACATACATATATACATATATGTATGTATATATATATATATATATATATATATATATATACATATATATATATATATATATATATATATATATATATATATATATATATATACATGTATATATATATATACATACATACATGTATATATGTATATATATATATATATATATATACATACATGTATATATATATATATATATATATATATATATATACATATACATACATGTATATATGTGTATATATATATATATATATATATATATATATATATATATATATATATATATATATATATATATATGAGTGGAGAAGCCTCATGAGTGGAGAAGGCCAATGGGATGACCACATGCCACGTGGTTGTAGCAGGTTGATCGGCATCTCAAGGAGATGGGGATGGGCCTGGCATCTGCCTGGGGGATGGCCAGACGGAGGCCCCTGGAGTACCGGCGGAAAGTGGACGCAGCGATGCGCTGTTCTGGCACATGCTCCCATACCTGACCTACTATATATATATATATATATATATATATATATATATATATATATATATATATATATATATATATATATATATATATATATATATATATATATATGAACTAAAAGCATGGTGAGGCGGTGAGGTCATCCATCAGTCCTTGAAGACTATGTGCCCATAAATCACGTCCTGTTTGAACCTTAATTCCCCAACACCCTTAAGACCCAAAAGACCCTGAAGGTCCCAAGGATCCAAAAGACCCAGATAACCCAAAAGTCCCTGAAGACCCAAAAGAACCAAAAGTCCCCAAGGACCCAAAAGACCCCAAAGACCCTTAAAACCCTTAAGACCCTTCAGACATATTAGACAGCTTAGACCCTTAACCATTTAGAACAGTTGGACCTTTTCATATCACAAATGAATTTCAAATAAATATAATATAACCAATATTACAAATAAATTTGGAGAAAATAAATATTTGTATTATATGATTGGTGTAAATCATGACAACAAAAATAAATCTGTGACATCATTCTCTGCAATGATGTGTGGAGAGGCGAGCGTAGCAAGCCGAATGCTGTTGACGGGACAGACAGATATAAAAATATTGCCTGATTGGTCAAAAATATTAATCAGATGGTCCACTCGATTGTGGATTATAATTTTTTTTCAAAAATGGCGTTCTTGGACAAAGGGACATCTAAATATAGTCCGCTTTGTCACAATTTTTAATCACTTGATTGTCGTCAACTACCGAACAAGTGTACCAGGTTTCGTCAAAATAGATCCAAAAGTTCTTGAGTTATCATGGTCATAGACATACATGCGCACGCAAACACGCATGCGATTGCCCTCATTGTGAATAAAACAGACATTGGAAACTTGGGGGCTTCTGATGTGGTATTCAACAGGGTATTTTGCAACTCTTCTGAAAAATTAGCTGACTACTTTTTATTTCATGTTCAATCCTATTGCTCCTGCACTATTGGTAGAGATTGGATTTCCCACAATTCCCGATCCTTACATTCCCAGACACGTTTGATGTGAGTCATGTCAGCTCTCCCTGCGACCCAGGGAAGAATCTGCATCTCCTCAAGGCAGAGGTGGCTCCGAATGTATGGCAGGCAACACCATCTTCCTGGAGTAAATGTGTTCACTACTGCAAATGCCCTGCTGGTGGAGTGCTAATATGATTTATTGTTGCAGTATGATGGAACACACATGGGAACATTAACGCAAAACGGCACTTGTCTAGCCTGAGCTGTCTTGGCTGGATTCGGTTTCCGGCTAGACTACAAACTGTCGCATCACAAAGTGTGCCGTCCCTCGCCTCCTCTGCCAGCTCTGGTGGTTGATAGAGGATAAAGACCGCACGGTGTCATTCTCGAAGAATAGGCAAGTAGTCACCGGCATTCGAAAAAAAAATTACAATATCTAATAGCCAAATGACCTCCATTCGATCAGGCCTGATCAGCCAGTTTATGAAAGACCTGGACCAACACCTTTCCCCGGTTGACCCCACGAGAAGATGGGAATAATTGGGGCCATTAAAGAAGTCGTGATAGATCTCTAAAGTGCTGTAAGTGATGCAGATTTTTCTCAAACACGCACTATATCCCTTTGAAGGCTTCTTAGCCTTTTGTGATGTCAAACTCGAGTTAAAGACGAAAGTGAAAGTTCAAGTCCTATTAGGGTTAAATTACGGAATAACTACCTCTCCTCCTGATACAGTAAGACCTCCAGCCTTTTTGAAGGAACACATTAGCACGTGAACGGTGCACTGTGTGAACTCCGTGGAGGTTTCAGGCCTTTGTTACGAGTACCTCCAAAAGTCAACACCAACCATTCTGCCCCCCGTAGAGCAGCTAGCTTCTCGTGGGACAAAAGGCGTTTGTAAGCAGGACAATCAAGTATGCGAGTGAGCCAGGAGAGACAAAGAGTTGACATTGTTTTGGTCAAGCTGCGAGTCTAACGTAGTTAGTTTGGTTTTATCACCGCTGTAGCAAAACAGAAAGGGCTGGAATGGAAGCCAAAAAACGCACAACAGACACAAGATAGTAAATCAATCCACTTGCAAAAATGGGAGAGAGAAAAAAGGGCATCTTGAAACCTTGAACAAAGAAGCTTAAAATGTGCAAAGTATAAACAAATAGTAAAAAAAAATAAAAGGAGAAGGTGGCATTGTGGATGAGAAAGCAGAGGAAAGGGTTGTGCGTTCTTCCTTTGTCGAGCTCAGTGCAAACGTCTAAAGCACATGCCAAAGTGTTTTATGAGCCAGTGTGTGGAGAGAGAGCTAACAATACAATGTTCATCCATTTTACGCAGAACACAAAATGGAGCGGCCTGGCCTGAATAACAGGTCAACAAGTGAAAACAGTGCCACTGACATGAACAACAAGGCAATTCAAGAGGGGACACAGGGCCGCGCTGGAGCACGATCCTCCCTCCAACCAGGTTGTTAAACATCACACCATTCCATGGAGGCGGTCTATTATTGGGAGCCTAAAATAGCTGCACTCACACTGTGAGTAGCACCGCCGCCTGCCGGCTGAAAAGCAACTGGCCGTGAAACTTACTGTAATTCTAACTCCAGCACGGACGCATGCCTCGGGCGACTCCACCAACCGGGAAGGCAGAGTCAACAAGGCTCCAAGCATCAGGCGGGCGCATGGTACACAGAGCTCCGAGCACCGGGCAGGCATACGGAGAATGTTACTCTGGGCACCGGGTGGGCACACTGGTCATTCCGTGCTTCGGTCGTTAAGACTGGGTGACTCTAATTGGGCACAACATGGCAGTCAGCCCTAGGCACAGATAAAAATGGTATTTATTCACTGCAACCATACTGGCATAACTATGGAGTAGTCTTCAAGTGAATACCGTGCCATAATGGGTGGGTGTTGTGCTCATTAATTTTGGTGTCATTCCATAATCTGATGGCCAAATACCATGCTGTTGAACAAAAACGACCGTGCCAAGCAATGGGAAATCTCTAACTTATGACATAAACTGAGTGCGAGTACCCAATTCAGCGAATCAGTAAGTTCTGTAAACCATGACAATGATTTAGTGACTTCAGATATGGATAAGATTTCTTTATTGAGACCACCAAGGAATCATTTCAAACGTTCTTATCACAAACAAACAACATGCAGTTGAAAAACGTTTGAACATTGCCGGCCTCGAATGTTCTACCAATTCAAAGGTGCCCCGAAGTGTGCACATAATATGTAGGTGTAAAAGGGTAGCCCTAAAAGTAAAAACACCACGACTACTACTACTATTACTAATAATAATAATAATAATAATAATAATAATAATAATAATAAAGATAACAAGAAAGAGCAATCAGAGATTGCAGACCCTCACCAGGACCTGTTTTGGATGGTTAATTTTGTGGCAAATAGATGGAAGGATGTATTAAATGAAATGTTGTCGATTGCAAATGAAAGGTCTAAATGGTCCAGTTGTAAATGTGTAAAGGCCAAGAGTCTGAAAAGTTGTAAAAGTCAAATGGTCTGAAACTCTGAAGGTTCAAAGGACGAAAAGATGAAAAGGTCGTAAAATGTCTAAATGGGTCGAAATGGTCTGAAGTGTCTGAAGGGTCTTAAAAAGGTCTTATGGTTCTTAAGGGTCTAATGTACAGTAATTAATACACATACTCACGTTCTGTGTGGACAAACAGATAAACAAACAAACAAACCCAAATACAATATGCTCTCCTCTGGCGAAAGGAAGAAAAAGAAAAAGAAGACAAAGAAGAAAAAGAAGAAGAACAAAAAGAAGAAGAAGAACAAAACCCGAAATCAAACTTCTCCATGTTGAGGACTCTGGCAACGTCATTAACGACTGACAAAGCTCTGATATAAGCCATGAAAATGGTGAAAATGAGGAAATCCAGACCAGCTCAGTGGTTGACCGAGACACAATCCCCACACACATGGTTGAGATCTCAAGATCACGTGACAAATGGGCTACCAAAGGACAATGCACACGACTGAGGAAGAACCAGGACAGCTTTGTCAAGAAAACGCAACTGGCCAAAATAGAGGATGAAGAGTCCTTCAAAACACCAGCCTGGAAATCACCATGATGAAGATTAAACTGGAGCAGAGAAGAAACTAAGGTTATTATTTTGTTCAACATTAAATGGAGACCAGAGGAAAGATGCGTCACAACAATGACATCCTTCTTTACCGTTCAAATTGTACCAAAATAAATAAATAAGCGCCAACAGGTTGGCAGATGAAAGACGTGTCGCAAGATTACAAGGTGAAACCGGTTTATCCAAAAAAAAAAAAAAAAATTGAAGGCAATCAAGGCCCAAGCACTTGGACGAGACTCGTCATCATCCATCCTGTCCCACATGCCAACAGTAACTGGAGTGCACAGAACACCTTACCCTGCGCCATGTCCAAGTATATAATCAGATTGAAATAAAATAAGGATTTTAAAGGTTGTATAAAAAAAAATTCATTGCAGAAGTTTTGCAGTATTAATGCAGTGTCGATAAGACCACCGTCTAAACACGTGACATTGGTTCTTTGCTCTCGTTGTTTGTGTCCTTTATAACATTCTTAAAAAAAGAGTAAGTTTCCTGTCTGGAATGATTTTAAATTTTGTTTGATTGCTAGACAGGAAATCAGAGTAAATATAATTGTCTCACCTTTATCTGAGCACGTGCGATCGAGACAAATTCAGAGACGAAGTCCGATAAAACGGCGGGTTTGTTTTCGAAATGGTGTTTAAAAATAAACCATTCAACTGAAACAAGTTGTCCTCAATCATGAACTGACTTTGTGGACAGACAGAAGGACAGACGGAAGTGAAGCAATTGCTTAACCCCGGTTTTCGTTTCGCTTCACGTGTGTGTAGTAATAACAACGAAACCGGTCTTCAGAAAAGCATAACATCAGGTGCAGAATTGAAAAGATGGGAACATATCGGCAAAATCCCCCCCATGTTGATACCTCGGAAGATGATCCAACCTCCGAGGAAAATATCCTTCAAGAGATCAAAGATAAGACTGATAATCAACAAGACAGTCAAGGGAGAATCAGTAAAAAGTGAGAACCAGGTCAAACCTCAACAAAAAAATAACCAAAAGTCCTCTAGCCCTCTTTCACAACCCGTACAAAGAAATAATATGATGGAATGTTAAAGATGAATATCAGCTGCTGCCCATGTGCTTGTGAAATAGTGGGGAGGAACATTTCAACCGATCAGCGCAAAACTCCATTAAAGAAACATCAACATCCCTGATGGAAGAGAACGCTCGAGGAAAAATTTTCAGACAAAACAAAGACACAGAGGCAGCTTAAAACCCCTACTGAGGATTAGAATATCAAGAAGGAAACCCTCAAGAGGTTTGTTGGAAAACAAACAAATAAATAAATAAAAAATTAAATAAGCAGTCATGGAAGAATTGTAACAATGTCCTTGCAATCTCAGACTGAACCAAATGAACATATTTTGGCAAAACGGATCTTCTAAACCAACTAAGATGAATAGGATTAGCAAAAGAAGATCTGCCAATCACACATCAGGAAAATGACTGGCAAGGTCTGATGTAATGTGTGGGACATCCTTGTCGATACATCAATAATGCAGGGTGGATTGAAACTAGTGAAGAAAAGGAAGTGCAATGAGAAGAAGACGAGATCATAACTGAAATGGTACTTCAAGGCCACAAACCGTAAAGCATGGTCCATTTGAGGCGTCAATGGTTCTCATGAAAATATTCCATATCTGCACACGTTTGACTGGAGCAACATCTTCAGTCGGCATCATGAGGTGACATCTCTTCGTCGCCAACACACGGAGGAACAGTTCTGATGAAGCAAAACAAAAATGTGGATCCGCTGGTCTTTTCCAGCAACTGGCCAATTACGTCGTCTCCCATCAATGTGAAAGATGCTAACTTACGTTATAACAGATTAGCAGGTACCAGTGGAGCATCCACGCAATGTAAAATGTGAATTCAATTCCTCAACCTCCCTCTTCCCAAACCACAAGTCCTCAACCTCCCCTGCCCTCCCCCACCAAAAGTCCTCAACCCCTCCCCAACTCTCTCCCATCTATGCTCCTCCCCCCCCCCCAACTCCAATCCGAACCCTAACTCTCTGTCCTCCCACCTCCTCCTCTCCCTTCCTCCCGTTCGTAAAAGCGAAATGGCATTCTTACGTGGATCATTTCATATTTAAGATCGTGTCACCACAATCAACGAGTTTGAGGTTGTCTGGCTTGGAACCTCCATATCATGAGTCGTCAATAAACGGCTATCTCAGTATTCTGGTGTATTTTGTGTCACTGAGAAGCAACATGACCACATTTAAGTAAATAAATAACATGGAACTCATTTTCGATTCCAATCAACATGCTATTCACCACCTCCAACTTTCTACGTGTGTATATTTACGTCATATAATATGTGAATCATAGAATTTTCATGATAGACAACACGTTATTCAGTTTTTAAATGTACACAAACTCAGCAGTACTCATGATTGCACAAAAGTTGTTTTTCAGCGGTGTATAGCAGACTGCTGCCTCGATCGCTCGACAACAAAACATGCATTACTTATTTTCTTCTGTGATAATCAAAATGTATCTTTTTATTTTTATTTTTAATATATACATAGTCTCGGCTCGTGAAAGAGCTAGGAAAAAGAGCTAGTTCTTTCCTCAAAAGGGAATTTTATTTCGTGATAGAAGACGCGTCGTTCAGTCTTCCGATGTACATCAGAGGCCGAACGCACGAGGCCTGAGAGTAGCGACCAAAATGGCGGTGATTTGATTTTCTGAGGTTAGACTTGTGGGTGGAGTCAGGCCAGTGAAGCTCTGCCAAGGAAGGACAGAGCAATCAACCCACAGATAGACAGACAGAGAGAGTGGCAGAGAATTATAACAGATTATAGAGATGACCATCAAGACAGACTGGGTTATTTAGCATGTGAGCCAAAAAAAAGGATGTATACAGAAAGCAAGGGGAACAAAGGATAGACTCCTGATCGACAAATTTGTCATGAAGACCATGAAGATCAGGAGACAAAATGTCAGAATGGTGTGGATTGACAAAAGTTTACAACTCAAGTGCACATTCGTGGACACTGAAAACACTGAAGATGTGGATGGTATGGCAAACATCATCGATGTCTTATAATTGGCAATATGTGGAAAACAGATCTCACCATGGAAGGCCAAACTCGAGGCACTATCAACCTTAACTGGTGACTCTCTATCACTCTTCATTATCTAACTTTTACCATAGACCACTCTGCTGAGAACAATGTGGATTCACTTCACCATCCAAAATTTCACCAACTGCACCTCTTTATGGACAATTTCAAAATACCTCCAAAGTCAGACATAGATATTTTACATCTGACAGATTCCAAAGATCTACAAATTTTTTTACTTGTGAAATTAGAACATTTTTCAAGTATAGTGGTCAGTCGATTTTGCTATTCTGTCTGTGTATTACCCTCACCGAAGGAGGGGGTATTGCATTTGGGTCTGTCCACTCTCCCCTTCAACTTCACACAACTGAGCCACACGTGAACCTCACCGGACGATTCGTCCGCGACCTTACCCGGGCTCTCGGTCGAGCATGGCACTGGTGCTGTATGCGTGTAACGGCCCCAGAGCCGTATACTCCTGTGAGGAATACAGCTTGGAGACGTGGATGTGTCCACCTGCACATGTGGAAAGACAAAAGGCTGGAGGTGAAGAAGATGCACAATGGACAACATAACCAAAATCCAATGAAATGAATTCATGACTTGCAGCAAAACAATCACAACTGAACAAAATACAAACAAACAAAAAAATGCTTTTAACAAAT
>NC_140972.1:93463159-93495659 GCF_056783735.1 Eptatretus burgeri
GTATGCCTGCAAAAAACTGAATACGCCTCCACCAAAAACCATGAATACACACTCGAAAAACTGCGAATGTGCCCTCCATTAAAAATTGTAAGTACACCCTCGAAAAAAACTGCGAGTACACCCTTGAGAAAAAACTGCAAGTACATCATCGAAAAAAACTGCGAGTACGCGAAACACAGGGGTGCGGATGTAGAAGCAGGTCCCATTTTATGAACCGTGAACACGCATGGTCTGCGAATTGTGGCACCGTGAATGTCAAGATCCGACAGTATAATATTGTTCCGGCCATGGGTATTGAGTGTATTATGAGGGGGTTAATCCTTGTTTCTCCTCGTAAGAGCTGGACCTGTGGCCACCGCTCACAATTCACTTTGTGGTACAGTGGGATGCTTTACAACCACGAATGCCAATCAGTTAACCATGAGTTCCAGTGTCCACCATCTAATTTTCCATTTAACTAGAGGTCACGTGGCTTCCTGAACGGGGGACGCGCCCTCAGCAATGCACCAATCTTATCTTGATTCAATCTTAATTAGGGCGGCTGAGCGTTTACCGTAGGTGGGTGCCGACTATGATCGGTTAATTCGTTTGGGAACGACCTCCCAGTCCATGTAGGTTCGGACAATGCTGGATCAATGGAAGGAAAGGACAAGCACGGACAGGTTGAAATGTCAACTAGGACTTTATTAATAAGAAAAAATATATAAACTGAAGAACTTTTTATTTTTTGTGGTGAAAATAGGTGAATTCAAATCAATCAAAATAATCTCAAACAAATAAAGAATTCAACAGACATTGATAGAAAAATAGACAAAGAGCAGATACTTATCACTATTCCTTAATTAACAATTAAACATGAGACATGGGTACCCAGCAATTCATTCGGGGGGGGGGGGAGGGGGAAGAAATCCGGTCTCGGCTTCCCAAGGTAAAAGTCGTCGTGCATCAAATAAAATGTCCCAAAATGTGTGAGCGTGCTTTGTTCCACTGCCAGTGCCCTGCCTCGCCATGCACCCACTTGCAAACAGGCTCCAACACCATTCGACATCACGTCGTCACCCCCAGGAACCAGGGATGCCAACAATCAGGTCCGAGCAGAACTAGCAGGAATGGTCCAACCGTCACCCACCATCAGGAGCTATCAGGAGCCATAACCAACGTACAGCTGTAAGAAGCTGTAAGGACCTGTAAGGCACTGTGAGGAGCTGTGAGGCACTGTGAGGATCTGCAACCAGCTGTCACAAACTGTCACAAAACTGTCAGGAACCGTCACCCCTCTGTCACAAACTCTCCAACTGACTGTTGCAACTGTCAGGAAAGCGGTCCTCCCGTCCTTTTTATCGGCGACCAGTCTGGGCGGAGTCTCAAGCAGATGTCAGCCAAATCCACCTTGCCTATTGGCACATCATTGCACGTGGCCAACCGTCAACCTCGTGATCATTCCTTCCTTACCAGAGCGAGATGCAACCCCAAATCAACACAGGCCTGGCTTACAATGCCATGTTTGGGGTGCTGGACAAACAGCAAAAAGCAGCCATTTGCCAGAATTACCGAGCGAAACCATGAAGCGCTCAGAAAACTTCAACAACAACCATCACCTCTCCTTTCAGCCCGACATGAACAAGAGCCAGCCAGCATCCATAGAACTGCTGAACGGGGAATCAAACGTCGATGGACAAAGGTGGATGTCAAACGTCGATGAAAGAGAGGTGGGTGTCGAACGTCAATGAAAGATAGGTGGGTGAGGTAAGTGATCCACAGCCATATTTGACCGTCAGAATAACCATTCAGGAAAAGCCTGTGGTGTGCTTAATCAAATGTCCTGTATGTCCAAAGTGTAAATAAATCATCCACCTCCAAGCCAATGTGTCCTGATGGAATGGGGGTAGAACGAGCCTCCGTTGGGCTAACGGCTATCTCATGTGCATGAACGTGTCGTAAAGGGAAAAAGGACATCCCATAAGAAAGGGAATCTGTTCTATATCCTTCTCCAACACATCAAAGTTAGAATCTCACCAGACAAGGGGATGGGTCTATTCTGGACATGTATTGATGGAAATAACTGTCTGAGGCACTGAATGTTGTATGCATTACTCGGATCTGATTTTGAAATCCAAAACAATAGATACTTCAACTTAAAAACAAAAAACACAAAAATTTCCAAAAAAAACAAAAATAAAAACCTCTACTCTTGCTGTCATTGTCTTCCCTGTCTTCTTCTTCTTGTCCTTATCTCTCCAATGACTTCATCATAATTCCTACTCATTTTTTTTTTCATTGCTTTCATCACATCCTTTCTTTCATTTTGGTTGTCGTTTCCATTTGCAGATTTCCGCAGGTGGAACTGAGTCCTCCCATGTATCAAAGTATCCCCTTGTTGTTTGTATAATAATGTTTCGAGGACTAAATTGGGATGTTTAGTGCACGTTCTGTTGTCCTCTAGTTGTTGCAAGGGTTCTTTGTGGGATCATCACGAAACCTCTGGACAGCCTACAATTGTAGTTTGTTTGTAGTAGTGGTTTTTATGATCTCAGAGAGGTTCTTTATTACCCCTTTTGCTCCAATTACCACTGGCACAATGTCGGCACTCCTTTACTTACACGTTCCGTTGATTTCATTTTTCAGATCCTGGTACTAACTCACTGGGTACTGACACCTCGATTAGCAATAATGGCCTTTCCTTTTTGTATTTGACTTTGTCTTGCTGTCCATTTCTCATCCCTGTGACTGTGGTTGTGCTGTCTTTTCACTCAAACTATAGTGGATACTTTGCTTTTTATTTGTCCTCTCATTTCCCTCCTCCTCTGACCCTTTCCCACCCTCTCACCATGCTTGCTTCCATTTCCCTTCTTTATCCCTTCCTGGGTAGTAAATGCATCATTCAATAACAATCGACCACACAGGTATAGTGTAGCTTTCCTGAAGACATTCAATCACTTTCACCTTAGCAATGCTGTGTTGCCAGCCGCGTTGCCGATCTAGCTGCTATCCCTGTCCTGAGATGGAAATCGTTTTGCTGTAAATGCAGACAAATGGCTCCATCCTTCCCTATTAACCCCCAAATGTCCCCTCCTGTCTCTTCTGCTCTCACTTCCAATGAGATCCCTAAAATGACTACCCACACAGTTTAACCAGGTCGGTTGGCCAGACCTGAAATCCACCATCTCTTTCTCTGACAGGTCCACTATCTCTTCATCTTCAGACCTAAACAGTGCCTGGAGCTCATTTCCCAACGAACTGTTCTATGTCCTCAATCAGTTCTTACCTTCGTGCCTCCAGGTATCCTGGCCAACATCTCGTCCCTGGTACAACGATCCGTGCAGTGCGGCAATTACCATTCAGCAGCTTGACCTCTCCTCCTGGAAAGCCAAATCCCCTGATGGGAACATGTCGTTTCTGCTCAAAGCTCGTAACCATTTTGTTGCTGTCCTCAAATGTGCCAAAATTTAACAATGGACCCACCCGACGTTCAAACTCATTGGTCTCCACAAAATGTTGGGGGCAGTTGGTCAAATCTATCCCTGCAACATACTCGTCATATGTTTCTTCACCTTTGAAGGGTAGGGTCACGAGGAATACTGCTCATGCACAGGCTGACTGCCTTAACCTTGGCTTTGCAGAAAAAGCAAAGGTCACTAATCCTTCTCTTCCTATGCCCATCCTCACTGAAACCACCCGACAGCATGTGAGCAGGTTGAGTGCTGACACACCTGTGTCAAGGTGGAGAAATGTCCGACCTCTCTTTATCATTCAAATTGTCCACCGACACACACCTACACTAGCCCTGACAATTTCCTCGACATTTGAAATGATGATGTTTGGGTGAATACATTGTGGGAACACCCGGTTACGCGTGCACCATTAATGTAACGTTTGATTTCTCGACTCGTGTTTGTGTTTGTAAAACACTTCACTCGTAAAGGTTCGAGTGTTTGTTTTCAAAACGTCAACGGTGGATTTACAGACTCAGAAGCGACTTGCTAAGCACCTTGCATAGTTCATACAGACATTTACAAGGAAACAGACATATCCAAGGACACGTACAAATGGAGAGGCCATTTGGGCCATTGTGCCTACGCCGTATCCACTCCACATTAACTTAATTGAACGTAACACCCGCGTCCCGTCACAATTACTTCACATTTTTAGCAATACCATCGGATATTAAATATCCACGAGCTGAAGACAGATAGGATAACCGGCTTTGATTCTCTATCTGAAGGACAGTGCACCCGGAGGTGCCGAACACTCAGACGGTGGTAATGTAATGCCGATGGCTGTTTTTCGTTGGATTTGGGTGTACAGAGGAGCAAATCCAGGGCCAGACAAATCAGGGGTAAGGATGTTACCATGTGGGCTCTCCTTCCCTCCTTTAACCATGGAGTCTCCAATCCAAGCAGTACCTGGGCACAACCCTGGGTTTTCAAGATCTTACGGCATCGGACACGTTCAAGCCGATAGCTCGTGAGCCGGAGCTTGGGACTTCGTTTAATGAAGTTAACGTGGAATATTATACGCACAATACTACACTTAAAAACACCGATTTTCGTATAGTTTACAGGAAATTCATAAAGCATCTAGTTTCCTTATTTCAGGCCAGTCTTTATTCAAACGTAAGATGTCGGTTACATTCTCGTGTCCTCGATTTTGCTTCAACAGAACATGCAAAAGTCGCTTCAACAATTCAATTTTTGTCACATTGAAATATTGTAGTAGATAGTAGAAAAATCGTGAAAATTATGATACAAGCATCAAATTTGGCATTTCTGTTCTGCAGGGCTTTGTGATCAGATCTGCCCGATTGGCCATTTGAAAATCCAAATTTTTCAAAATTTGGATTTTCAAATTGCAATCAGGCAGATTTGATTAGAATCCCCTGGAGAACAAATGTGCCAGATTTAATGCTTGTATCATCATTTGCACGATTCCTCTCAAAAATTGCTGTTATCTGCCCCCACTAAGAGCTCGTGGGATTCTGTGGTGTTTTCACGAACTTGCGGCGATGAGGTGTTGACCAGGGTGTCCTCGCAGTAATTGACAATGGGTCGGCCATTTGTAAATCTAAACACTGGGAAGCTTCACGTCACGAAATAAGTTTTGGTGACCCGGTGGAATTTCTGTCACCACAAGGTGTAGCTTATCCGACAGGACGGTGTGGAGACTGCTCACTTACCTTCGTGCACTTTAGTCTGGGTTTGATTCCCGACACGACGATGAACTGTCAGATTGGTGTTTCACACGCGGGGGCGTTGAATCGCAAAATGCTCCGTCACTCGAATGTGCGTTCGACTTGGTGTCCCGTATGTCAGTCTCAGTTAGTGGACGCCAAATATCTTATGGAGTCTTGTTGTCAAAGACTCGATGAATGTCAGTATATTTTAGCTTGTTGCCTGATTGGGAATAACTAGTGCTAGCCATGTGCGATTAGAGGCCCGGTCGGTTGGATTTCAGCCTTGCCGTGAAGGATTTGACTCCAGTTATGTTGTATTTTAACCGACCTGTGGGATATTTAAAGTTACCCTCATGAGATGTGGA
The DNA here is from genome assembly GCF_056783735.1 of Eptatretus burgeri. NCBI lineage: Eukaryota > Metazoa > Chordata > Myxini > Myxiniformes > Myxinidae > Eptatretus > Eptatretus burgeri. The sequence continues at coordinate 93,468,695 of NC_140972.1, forward strand.
GCTGGTTTTGAGTTTGATTTGGAACTCGGCCAGTTGGATCAGGAGGCCATTGTTTTAGCAACAACAATGGTGAAGCGATTGTGAGCTTTTGTCTTGGGATTCCACAGAGCATTGCGTATAATGTCCCTTAGCAGCTGTGCTAATTCTGCTAAACGGCCTGCTTGCGGACTTGCTTTCACACCTTTGCTGATATTTGCCGTGGGTGGGTATCTGTGTTGAATTTTTATCCCAACGAATGCATCAAACCTGTACTTTAGCCCTTATCATATTGCACAGCAAACCGTGTCCACACTTGTTTGCATGAACGCGAGTGTCTGTACTTTGAACAGTATATCGTCTGCTGCTGGTGTTTGACCTGATTAAATATGCTTTGTATAGTCTGCTAATGAAAATCTATAAATGATCCTAGTTATGTGGGTGCCTAAACGACGATTAAATGATGAAGCGTTGTAATAAAATGCCAGTGCCATATATATATATATATATATATATATATATATATATATATATATATATATATATATATATATATATATATATATATATATATATATATGTATTTATTTTAAACCTTCATCTCGCTTACTCTGTACTCATACTTCTTGTTCTCCCCCTTTTACCCATAACCCTAGGCCATTTCCTCCTTCCTACATGGAGCCAGACGTCGGGTAAGCTTCACACTTCGCATTGCTCGCCTTCTGCCCCCTAGCGAGAGCTTCTGCGCGCCGAGCATATGGCATACCCGTGCGCTGCGGCATTTTGAGAGGGGGCTTGTTGTAGCACGTGAGCCGTCTGGTGGCCGGGCTTGTCCCTCCTATGGCCGGTCATAGGGGCGTTGGCGCTCGCCCCCGGAGGGACGAGGCAGCCAGGGTGGCGAAGCGATGCCATCTGGAAGGGTACAGACCCTCTTGGCTACCAAGCACGTCGAGGAGGGTCGCACAGCGCGGGTTCGGGGGCTCCATGGCAGGAGTTGCCACCGGGTGCCAGCTGGCTGCGTAAAGCAGCCTCCTGTTTGTCTATCTCTGTCGTGGTTGAGGACAAAGGGCAAGCCTTTGGCTGAACGTAAATATCGGAGACCAATTTGTGGGCAGTGGCAGGCACAGGTTGCATTTGTTTTGCCTGCTAGCCAGTGTGGTGATGTGTTTTTGAATGGTGTGCTGACCCTCAACCCCTAGAGCCTGTCTATGTATTACTCGTGCACTCGATCGTGGTCGGAAATGGGGGAGGGGGGAGCAGGTAGATTGTGAAAAGTAAAATTGGCCAAAACAAAGGAAAAAGGGGAAGGTGAGTGTCCAAGTCGAGGATAGATAAGGAGAAGGAGATTTTGATCTCTTGGGGCCTACACAGGGGGTGCTGGAGGTTGAAAATCCTGCCATTTTAACATCCACCCCATGGGACATTCTTGTGACCACCATGCCACATTCACAATTGGTAACAATGCATAACAGGGTGAGGCATTCCTGCGGCCTGTCAACAAAAAGGTAACACGGTGCAAATAAACCAAACTGCAAAGATTCACATGAGACACTTCGTGGTAAACGGCTGACATGCTTAACACAGGACAAACCTCACTTCGCCGTGAATGAGGACGAATGAAGAACTGACAGGAGAAGCGATTAAGACTTGAATGACTTCACAAAGTTTCCAAAACGAAGTGTACGAAGTGAGAATAATTTTTGTTGGTGTTCACCAGGAGAAGACCCCTTTCTCCAAAGGTCACGAGACCCTCATGTATCGGATACAAGACTGCTATGAAATACCGTGTATGAGTTCTGCGCTCCGTCTTGTGTCAGAAAAGCAAGCGATGGCTTCATTGAGCCTCGAGCTGCACGACAATGGTCTACCTCTCTCCGTCCCTTGCACTCCTCTCGGTCCTACGTTTCATCCCAAACACCCATCTCCAGTCTTCGCTGCACAACTTCTTCCATTTTAACTTCACTTCGTTTTCATTCTCTTTTTGTTCTCCATTTGTTTTCTTTTCCTTTCTTTCGAACACTTGCTTTCTCTATTCGTGTATTCTACTTCTCCATCCATCTATCACCATGTTTTTGTTTTTTTTTCACCAAGGAATGTTACCTGTTCACTTTGTGTTTAACTACTGTGTTACCTCAGACGTCGGTTACCCACGAACACACATTTCAGGGGTTTGTGTTGTGCAGTGTCCCTTGTTATAGTGTTTGTGTTGTACAGGATACCATGTTATAGTATTTGTGTTGTACAGGATACCATGATATATAGTGTTTATGTTGTACAGTGTACCATGTTATAGTATTTGTGTTGTACAGGATACCATGTTATATGGTGTTTGTGTTGTACAGGATACCATGTTATATGGTGTTTGTGTTGTACAGGATACCATGTTATATGGTGCTTGTGTTGTCCAGGATACCATGTTATATGGTGTTTGTGTTGTACAGGATACCATGTTATATAGTGTTTGTGTTGTACAGTGTACCATGTGATAGTTTTTGTTCTTTACAGTGGACTGTGTTATAGTGTTTGTGTTGTACAGTGTACCATGTTATATAGTGTTTGTATTGTACAGGATATCATGTTATATCGTGTTTGTATTGTACAGGATACCATGTTATATAGTGTTTGTGTTGTACAGTGCACCATGTTATAGTATTTGTTTTTTACAGTGGACTGTTATAGTGTTTGTGTTGTACAGTGTACCATGTCATAGTGTTTGTGTTGTACAGTGTACCATTTTATATAGTATTTGTGTTGTACAGCGGTCCATGTTATAGTGGTTGTGTTGTACAGGATATCATGTTAAAATGTTTGCGTTTTACAGTGTACCATGTTATAGTGTTGGTGTTGTACAGGATACCATGTTACATGTTGTTTGTGTTGTACAGTGAACCATGTTATAGTGTTTGTGTTGTACAGGATACCATGTTATTGTGTTTGTGTTGCACAGGATACCATGTTGTAGTGTTTATGTTGTACAGTGTACCATGTTATAGTATTTGTGTTGTACAGGATACCATGATATATAGTGTTTATGTTGTACAGTGTACCATGTTATAGTATTTGTGTTGTACAGGATACCATGTTATATGGTGTTTGTGTTGTACAGGATACCATGTTATATGGTGTTTGTGTTGTACAGGATACCATGTTATATGGTGCTTGTGTTGTCCAGGATACCATGTTATATGGTGTTTGTGTTGTACAGGATACCATGTTATATAGTGTTTGTGTTGTACAGTGTACCATGTGATAGTTTTTGTTCTTTACAGTGGACTGTGTTATAGTGTTTGTGTTGTACAGTGTACCATGTTATAGTATTTGTGTTGTACAGTGTACCATGTTGTAGTGTTTGTGTTGTACAGTGTACCATGTTATATAGTGTTTGTATTGTACAGGATATCATGTTATATCGTGTTTGTATTGTACAGGATACCATGTTATATAGTGTTTGTGTTGTACAGTGCACCATGTTATAGTATTTGTTTTTTACAGTGGACTGTTATAGTGTTTGTGTTGTACAGTGTACCATGTCATAGTGTTTGTGTTGTACAGTGTACCATTTTATATAGTATTTGTGTTGTACAGGGGTCCATGTTATAGTGGTTGTGTTGTACAGGATATCATGTTAAAATGTTTGTGTTTTACAGTGTACCATGTTATAGTGTTGGTGTTGTACAGGATACCATGTTACATGTTGTTTGTGTTGTACAGTGAACCATGTTATAGTGTTTGTGTTGTACAGGATACCATGTTATTGTGTTTGTGTTGCACAGGATACCATGTTGTAGTGTTTGTGTTGTACAGTTTTCCATGTTATAGTGTTTGTGTTGTACAGGATACCATGTTATTTCGTGTTTGTGTTGTTCAGTGTACCTTGTTATAGTGTTTGTGTTGTACAGGATACCATGTTATAGTGTTTGTGTTGTACAGTGTTCCATGTTACAGTATTTGTGTTGTACAGTGTACCATGTTATTGTGTTTGTCTTTTACAGTGTTCCATGTTATAGTGTTTGTGTTCTACAGTGTACCATGGTATTTTGTGATGGTGTTGTACAGTGTACAGTGTTATAGTATTTGTGTTGTGCAATGTACCATGTTATTTAGTGTTTGTGTTGTACTGTGTTCCATGTTACATCGTGTTTGTGTTGTGCAGTGTATCATGTTATTTAGTGTTTGTGTTGTACAGTGTACAGTGTTATAGTATTTGTGATGTACAGTGTACCATGTTATATGGTGTTTGTGTTGTACAGTGTACCATGTTATAGTGTTTGTGTTGTACAGTGTTCCATGCTCTAGTATTTGTGTTGTACAGTGTACCATGTTATTGTGTTTGTGTTGTACAGTGTTGAATGTTATAGTGTTTGTGTTCTACAGTGTACCATGGTATTTTGTGATGGTGTTGTACAGTGTACAGTGTTATAGTATTTGTGTTGTACAGTGTACCATGTTATTTAGTGTTTGTGTTGTACAGTGTTCCACATTATAGTGTTTGTGTTGTACAGTGTACCATGTTATTTTGTGTTTATGTTGTACAGTGTACCATGTTATTTAGTGTTTGTGTTGTACAGTGTACAGTGTTATAGTATTTGTGTTGTACAGTGTACCATGTTATATGGTGTTTGTGTTGTACAGTGTACCATGTTATAGCATTTGTGCTGTACAGTGTACCATGGTATTTTGTGATGGTGTTGTACAGTGTACAGTGTTATAGTATTTGTGTTGTGCAATGTACCATGTTATTTAGTGTTTGTGTTGTACAGTGTTCCATGTTACTTCGTGTTTGTGTTGTGCAGTGTATCATGTTATTTAGTGTTTGTGTTGTACAGTGTAGAGTGTTATAGTATTTGTGTTGTACAGTGTACCATGTTATATGGTGTTTGTGTTGTACAGTGTACCATGTTATAGTGTTTGTGTTGTACAGTGTTCCATGCTCTAGTATTTGTGTTGTACAGTGTACCATGTTATTGTGTTTGTGTTGTACAGTGTTGAATGTTATAGTGTTTGTGTTCTACAGTGTACCATGGTATTTTGTGATGGTGTTGTACAGTGTACAGTGTTATCGTATTTGTGTTGTACAGTGTACCATGTTATTTAGTGTTTGTGTTGTACAGTGTTCCACATTATAGTGTTTGTGTTGTACAGTGTACCATGTTATTTTGTGTTTATGTTGTACAGTGTACCATGTTATTTAGTGTTTGTGTTGTACAGTGTACAGTGTTATAGTATTTGTGTTGTACAGTGTACCATGTTATATGGTGTTTGTGTTGTACAGTGTACCATGTTATAGCATTTGTGCTGTACAGTGTACCATGGTATTTTGTGATGGTGTTGTACAGTGTACAGTGTTATAGTATTTGTGTTGTACAGTGTACGATGTTATTTTGTGTTTATGTTGTACAGTGTACCATGTTATTTAGTGTTTGTGTTGTACAGTGTACCATGTTATAGTGTTTGTGTTGTACAGTGTTCAATGTTATCGTATTTGTGTTGTACAGTGTACCATGTTATATGGTGTTTGTGTTGTACAGTGTACCATGTTATAGTGTTTGTTTTGTACAGTGTTCCATGCTCCAGTATTTGTGTTGTACAGTGTACCATGTTATTGTGTTTGTGTTGTACAGTGTTGAATGTTATAGTGTTTGTGTTCTACAGTGTACCATGCTATTTTGTGTTTGTGTTGTCCAGTGTACAGTGTTATAGTATTTATGTTGTACAGTGTACCATGTTATTTAGTGTTTGTGTTGTACAGTGTTCCATATTATAGTGTTTGTGTTGTATAGTGTACCATGTTATTTTGTGTTTATGTTGTACATTTATTTATATTTTGTGTTTATATTTTTTATATAAACATGTACATTTTGTGTTTATGTTCTACAGTGTACCATGTTATTTAGTGTTTGTGTTGTTCAGTGTACAGTGTTATAGTATTTGTGTTGTACAGTGTGCCATGTTATATGGTGTTTGTGTTGTACAGTGTTCCATGTTATAGTGCTTGTGTTGTACAGTGTACAATGTTATTTTGTCTTTGTTTTGTACAGTGTACCATGCTATAGTGTTTGTGTTGTACAGTGTTCCATGTTATAGATTTGTGTTGTGCAGCGTACCACGTTATATTGTTTGTGTTGTACAGTGTTCCATGTTATAGTGTTTGTGTTGTACAATGTACCATGTTATTTTGTGTTTGTGTTGTACAGTGTACCATGTTATTTTGTGTTTGTGTTGCACAGTGTACCATGCTATTTTGTGTTTGTGTTGTACAGTGTATATTGTAATAGTATTTATGTTGTACAGTGTGCCATGTTATTTAGTGTTTGTGTTGTACAGTGTTCCATTTTATTGTTTGTGTTGTACAGTGTACCATGTTATTTAGTGTTTGTGTTGTACAGTGTACCATGTTATAGTGTTTGTGTTGTACAGTGTTCCATGTTATATGGTGTTTGTGTTGTACAGTGTACCATGTTATATGGTGTTTGTGTTGTACAGTGTACAATGTTAGAGTGTTTGTGTTGTGCAGTGTTCCATGTTATAGTATTTGTGCTGTACAGTGTACCATGTTATGGTGTTTGTGTTGTACAGTGTTCCATGTTATAGTGCTTGTGTTGTACAGTGTACAATGTTATTTTGTCTTTGTTTTGTACAGTGTACAGTGTTATAGTATTTGTGTTGTACATTGTACCATGTTATGGTGTTTGTGTTGTACAGTGTTCCATATTATTGTGTTTGTGTTGTACAGTGTACCATGTTATTTAGTGTTTGTGTTGTACAGTGTACAGTGTTATAGTATTTGTGTTGTACAGTGTACCATGTTATATGGTGTTTGTGTTGTACATTGCACCATGTTATAGTGTTTGTGTTGTGCAGTGTACCATGTTATTTTGTCTTTGTTTTGTAGAGTGTACAGTGTTATAGTATTTGTGTTGTACAGTGTACAGTGTTATAGTATTTGTGTTGTAAAGTGTACCATGTTATAGTATTTGTGTTGTACAGTGTTCCATGTCATAGTGTTTGTGTTGTACAGTGTACCATGTTATTTAGTGTTTGTGTTGTGCAGTGTACAGTGTTATTGTATTTGTGTTGTACAGTGTTATATGGTGTTTGTATATGGTGTTTATGGTGTTTGTGTTGTACAGTGTACCATGTTATAGTGTGTGTTGTACAGTCTTCCATGTTATAGTATTTTTGTTGTAAAGTGTACCATGATATAGTGTTTGTGTTGTACAGTGTATCATGTTATAGTGTGTGTTGTACAGTGTACCATGTTGTAGTATTTGTGTTGTGCAATGTACCATGTTATTTTGTGTTTGTGTTGTACAGTGTACAGTGTAATAGTATTTGTTTTGTACAGTGTACCATGTTATTTCGTGTTTGTGTTGTACAGTGTTCCATATTATAGTGTTTGTGTTGTACAGTCTACCATGCTATTTTGTATTTGTGTTGTGCAGTGTACAGTGTTATAGTGTTTATGTTGTGCAGTGTCCCATGTTATAGTGTGTGTGTTGTTCAGTGTACCATGTTATTTAGTGTTTGTGTTGTACAGTGTACAGTGTTATAGTATTTGTGTTGCACAGTGTACCATGTTATATGGTGTTTGTGTTGTACAGTGTACCATGTTATAGTGTTTGTGTTGTACAGTGTTCCATGTTATAGTATTTGTGTTGTGCAGCATATCATGTTATATGGTGTTTGTGTTGTACAGGATACCATGTTATATGCTGTTTGTGTTGTACAGTATACCATGTTATATGGTGTTTGTGTTGTGCAGGATACCATGTTGTATAGTGTTTGTGTTGTACAGGATACCATGTTATATGGTGTTTGTGTTGTACAGGATACCATGTTCTGTAGTGTTTGTGTTGTACAGGATACCATATTATATAGTGTTTCTGTTGTACAGGATACCATGTTATATGGTGTTTGTGTTGTACAGGACACCATGTTATATGGTGTTTGTGTTGTACAGGATACCATGTTGTATAGTGTTTGTGTTGTACAGGATACCATATTATATAGTGTTTGTGTTGTACAGGATACCATGTTATATGGTGTTTGTGTTGTACAGGATACCATGTTTTATGGTGTTTGTGTTGTACAGGATACCATATTATTTAGTGTTTGTGTTGTACAGGATACCATGTTATATGGTGTTTGTGTTGTACAGGATACCATGTTATATGGTGTTTGTGTTGTACAGGATACCATATTATATAGTGCTTGTGTTGTACAGGATACCATGTTATATGGTGTTTGTGTTGTACATGATACCATGTTATTTTGTGTTTGTGTTGTATATGATACCATGTTATATGGTGTTTGTGTTGTATAGGATACCATGTTATGTGGTGTTTGTGAGAGACAAATTGAATTTGTTTTGAAATGAACTCGTAAATGATTTTGTAGTTTTTCTGTCCTCAAACTATCTTTATCTCCGTATGGATCCTCAACTCCATTATGATTTATTTGTTCATTCATCCACCTCGAGAGCTCCGATTTTCGCGTCAAATTCATCATCGCTGTAATTCACGAACTATGTTTTTGTTTTCCGCGATATTCTTCCGCCAGTTCTGGCCAGATAACATCCAGATTTGCGACATAAGATCAGCATGACCCCAATTTATGGATGGGGCTGTTTTTTTTTTCTTTCTATCTTTGCCAGTGGTCTGGTGGGGAGGGGGGGGGGAGGAAAGGGATGCAAGTTCCCAAGGTGAATGTGTATCGGGTAGTGCCCCCTGCAGGCGGTGAAGGGTATTACTAGAGCCCACCATTTTCAGAGCAGTGTTCCTGTCCCCACGTTTTCCAGTCCAGTGCGGTGTTTCCAATAAGAAGCAGAAGGTACGTTTTTGCTTCATGCACGTAACCCGGGTTGTTTTTTTTTAATTTGCGGGAGCGATTGACGCAGCCTTCAGTTGCCCATACACCGCCCAAATAAAGGTATGTGTCAGAAGAACACTTAAATGCTTGGAACTTCACAATGATGATGTAGTAGTCGTGGGGAACATATATTTTAAATTTCAACATGATTGGACGCATGTTCTGGCAGCCAGAATTATTTACTATTTTGAATCTGGGTTCAGGGATTTAAATAAAACTTGGTGCAAGTATGTGTGATGACGTATTAATGTGGTGACGTCACATCATTGAAGAGTGCACTTCTATTTCTTCCTTCCTTTGCATATTTTTTCTTTTCTCTTCATTTTTAGCTCGCCTGTTCAAAGAACAGAGAGCTATAGCGATACCCCGGCGTGAGTGTGAAAATGTTAAAGTTTTTGGCGCAAGTTATTTTTTCCTTTCTCATGTTTTTATCTACCACACTATTTTTTATACGCCCGATAAATATATATATATATATATATATATATATATATATATATATATATATATATATATATATATACATATATATATATATATATATATATATATATACATATACATATATATATATATATATATATATATATATATATATATATATATATATATATATATATATATATATATATATATATATATATATATATATATACATATACATATACCGTATATATATATATATATATATATATATATATATATATATATATGTATATATATATGTATATACATATATATATATATATATATATATATATATATGTATATATATGTATATATATGTATATACATATATATATATATATATATATATATATATATATATATATATATCGGGGCGTATAATGTGATACCAGTCGTCCGTCCGTCCGTCTGTCCGTCCGTCCGTCCATCCGTTATTGTTCGCACTCTAATTCCCAAAGTTTTCAACTTTCACGTTTCATATTTGGTACATAGGCACAAACTGTAGAGACGGTGTGTCGCGACATACGTTTGTCATCTAAAGTGGTTGCCATGGCAACCAGGATGCTGTTTTCCATGTAGTAGCACAATTCTGTATATACCTTCTTGTTCGGGCGGATATTGTGCTCACTTGCGCTCTTGTTACCTGATTACAATATACAAATACATATATTGCTTTAAAATTATTTGGATCAGACTTCACTGCAATGCTTTCTTAAAAATATTAATTATTAGACGAGTCTTTTAAAAACGATAAATGTATAAACAGGCGAGCATTGGGTGGCTTTGACACCAACTCTGGTTCTTCCTTTCTATTTTCCTTTTGTAAATTCAATATTTTCGTTCATTACCTTGAAAAAGGCTTGCCTTGGCTATGATTTGTTAAAAAAACAAAATCTCCAAAGAGTGCAGAATTCTACTTCATTCTCCTCTGAAATAAATAAACAAAAGACAATTTCATGAGAGCGATGAAAGCAGACATGAAGTGATGAATGAAAATGCAAATAAAACTATAATTATAACAACCAATGGTGACAGCTACCAGTGCAGCACATTATTCGAGTCTATTATTATATTCCTTCGACTCCTGTAATTTAGTTTTTCCCCCAACTCTTTAAACTCACCATAGTGTTCATCATAGTGCACTCAACCCCTTGACATTTCCCTCCCAGGCAAAAATACCATTCCTTTCCTGTCGTGATTCTCTGCAGACACCTGTAGTGGGACCTGTTACCAACTACAGTCAATGAGAGTACAACTCTCATTTACTACAGTTCTAAATGTCGCATTTTTACCTGAGCTGGTGCATTTGATCACCCTCATTGTACTCTTTTCCTTCCAATCTACGAACATCCATGGCTTCCTATGCTCTTGATATCACGATCTGATAATACACACATTACAAGCCAACCCAAACTATTTGTAACAAATACAATTATAATAACAATAAAATCTCTTTCCACAATCTTACAATCTTTCCACACTCTTTTAGATTCATTTATTGCCAAATTCTGGATATTATCATGGGATTTTTTTTTTGTGTATCACTGCCTTTTTCATAGTTACAATTTTAGTGCACGTCCAAGTTCCTCTGAGCCTATGGTTGGCTTCATGGTTAAGGTGCTGGCTAAAGATCTTGGGCTCCTGAGTTTGAGCCCTTGTCTCACCATTAAAATAACACCATGTGGGTTGACTCAGCCTGTTATCCTTCTGAGATCAGCAAAATGAGTACTAGGTTACTGTGAAGAATGAGCCATTCGAGTGTCCTGGGTCCGAGTGGTGACCCGTTCAGGATTGTGCCCCCTAGACAAGGACAAACCGCCTTGGCAGCCCTCTGTGTCTGAATATGCGAAAGGAGTGGTCTATTATTCTTATTCAAGTTCCTCTGAGAATATTAAGAATCAATCAACTTATGTAGACCGGAGCTGGGGAAGTAGATGAACACCCTCGCAACCGTGTTTTGATCACAGAAATGATCATGAGATTCGTTGATCCTCCATTATGTTATCATACAATTCCTTACTACTGCTCTTTTCAGCAGTACGAGCATATGTAAGACCTGTCGCTTCGCTGACGGGAATACCAATCTTTGTTGCGATGGCTAATCTTTGGGGCAAGAAGAAAGGATTCCTGGGAGATCCTGCCCTCCGTGTGGGGTTAACCAACATCACAAGTTGGCATTTGTAGTTTTTCCATGTGTGCCCATGTGCCCATGAAGCCATGCACACAAACCGACCTTTTTTAATTTTTCCTTTGCATCACAAACTTTCTCAGGAGTTCCCTGAATCCACCGTCATTGGATTGATTGAAATCCGTTTATATGTTCTCAAGTTATAACGTGACAAACAGACAGACAGACACAGCTCCTTTTGAACAATATATTTGAACCTGTGATCTGCTTGGGATGCCAGCACACCACCACACCACTGCTATGGCAGAGAACAATCTCAATCTCAATTATTGCCCAAAATATCAGCACTGATTACTTTTATATCACAATCATGGTCGGTGTCATTAGTCACAGGGGTTGGCGGGTGGCTTGGAGTGGTGGGGGAGAGGAGAGGTGCGGTGTGAGAGTGGGATGGGGACATGTAATTAACTGGAGAGGGGCAGGTGGGATCTACGTGTAGATGTGCACCATAAACATCCTTGAGAAGGTCCAGACAAAGCGAATAATAAAAGCACATAATAATCCTTTTTGTACCACCTTTTAAGGAATGCAACAACTCAGGTCTTGCAAAAGAATGAAAGAAAGAGGAAGTACGAGGCATGCTCCACATGTGCTCAAATTGAGGAATTTTGGAGTTGAGCAAACATTTTATACTTCGCATTCAGAGGAGTTTGTCCAACAGACAGACCTGGTCAAGTACTGAATGTACAATCTTCACAAGACTTCAGCATGGACCAGGACCCAAAGTACAACATTTTGTGTTAGTTCGCCATCTGCAAAATAATAATAAAGTTTAAGTGTTCATATGAAACGTGTTTTGCAAAAGCTCTTAAAGCTCTTAGAGCTGTAGGACTTCAAGAATAGAAGGATGCTGAAACCACAACAAACTCACTGGCAAAGACAGGAAGAAGGAAAGGTATAAATAAATGGAGGGATAAAAAAAGAAACAAGAAATGAGTAAAGATAATAAATAAGGAGCAGCAAAGATAAAAATGTGTTTATTTATAGTCCCTGCATATCATCAGCATAATGAGTGGATTACCGCTCACAGTCAGGATGAATTCACAGGGAAGGAAAAACCTCATCCACAACGAAAGGTTAATCCAGGGCGAGAACTCCACGTCGCTTCTAACACAGAAAAGAGTGAGGAAGAGGAAAAGGAAACAAGTGTTTTTAAGTCACCAAGAGAGCTCGGTTCAGGCAATGCAAATCAAAGAAGAACACGCGACGTAGTCAAGATTTCCAATTTTATAATGTGTGGAATCGGCCAGATGAGACAGTTTGATCTACACAGGTAAAGCTTGCTCACTGTAAGCCATGAGCAACTAAAGGGGTGTCAAGGAAGAGGTTGTTTTTTGTGGTATATACTAGTTAGTACTCGTGATCATGATGATCATGAGGGTGATGATGGTGATGGTGTGTCGTTGGTTGTTATCTCCATATAAGTGTTTCACAAGGGGGAACGGAGTCTTCCCAGGTCTCAAAGTATCCACCTCCGTTTCAGTGAGGGATCACGATTCATGGACCGAGTTGTGAGGTTCTCCCGTTTTCAAAGTTTTGTTTTGAGGACTCTCTTCAGGATCGTCACTGAGCCCCAGGACAGCTTCCAACTATAGTTCGTTTGTCGTAATATTCTCAGGGATGGTTTGTAATATCTCCGTGAGGTTATTTTTGTTTTTGATAATTCCTGCTGCTCCAGTTATCACTGGTACAATTTTGGTGTCCTTCGGCTTCCAAGATCGTTTGACTTCATTTTTGAGATCCTAGTAACTTGGTCATTTTCTTGATTTCTGCTTTGTTTTGGCTGAAATTGCTGCAAATTGAAATCTCACTTAGCAATGCCTTCTTTTCCTTTTTGTACCTGAGTATGAAATCCGGTCACAATGCTTGTTTTCTGTGTTCATGCTCGATGGGATCATTAGTTCGTATGTGAGCATTACTTCATTGTTTTCAACGATTGCTTTTGGTTCATATTTCCATGAGTTTTCTGGGACTGAGATATTGAAATTTGGTAGCAGGGTTTCTCCTTGAAAGGCATGAAGGCTATGCTCGGGTCTACAGAAGATGCAATGATCGGTATGCCCCAGTCCGCATTCAGGAAGCTTCAAATTTTTGACGTGGATGTGTCATTTATGTGGGGTGGTATTGCTGAAACCTTTCCCACCAACTTGATCTGTATCCATGGTGATCTGATGGCAGATCAATGGATTAATGAGATCTTGCAGCAACATGTGTTGTCTACCCTTCAATAACATGGTCCAGGAATCATCTTTATGCATGATAATGCTTCTGCACACAGGGCCATTCAAACACGGAATATTCTTGTAAATGTCATGACACCTTGGGCTGCCCATCCTGCCAGATTTATATCCAATTGAACATCCTTCAGATGTCATTGATTGTCGCGTTTCACCCTTGCCAAGACGGGCAAAGTTTGAACCTAGCTTCAACCTTAAACTGGAGCTGATTCGGCCCTGGAATGCCAGTCTGCAGACTCAGAATTGAGTGCTCATTGGAAAGGGGGGGGGGGGTATTTTTCACCCCCCCATCTAGGAGGGGCACTTATTGGGGGGAACATCTTGTATGTGTGGGGGTTTTACATTTTTTTTCTTCTTTAGTGAACCTTCACTTTTCTTCACACACGAAAGTCATTTTTTGTCACTGATCTACACAAAATACCCCCACGATGACAAAGTGTAAAATAATTTTTTATAAATTAAAAGTGAAAAGCTGACATGTCTTGCATCAATTGGTATTCAACCCGCTGAATCAATACCTTGTAGAAGGGCCTTTGGCAGTGATTACATATTAGAGTCTTGCATATGTCTGTATCAGCTTTGCACATCTGGATTTGGGGATTTTCTCCCATTCTTCCTTGCAGATTTGCTCAAGCACTGTCAAGTTGGATGGGGAGCATCGGTGAACAGCAATCTTCAAATCCTTCCACAGATTCTCAATGGGATTCAGGTCTGGGCTTTGGCTAGGCCACTCGAGGGCTTTCACGTTCTTGTTCTGAAGCCATTCCAGTGTTGCTTTGGCTGTATGCTTGGGGTCATTGTCCTGTTGGAACATAAATCTTCTCTGTAGTCTAAGGTCTTTTGCACTCTGAAGCAGGTTCTCTTGAAGGATTTGCCTGTATTTTTTTCCATTCGTTATTCCCTTGATCCTTACAAGTCTCCCAGTCCCTGCCACTGAAAAATATCCCCATTGCATGATTCTGCCACCACCATGCTTCATGATCGGGATGGTGTTTGATGGGTGATGAGCTGTACTCGGTCTCCGCCAGACGTAGTGCTTTGCATTCAGGCCAAAGAGTTCAATTTTCATCTCATCAGACCACAGAATCTTTGGCCTCATTCTCTCAGTCTTTCATGTGCCTTTTTGCAAACTCCAGGTGTCCTGTCACTTGCCTTTTTCTAAGGAGTGACTTTTCTGTCTGACCACTCTCCCATAAAGCCGGGATTTGTGAAGTGCTAAAGAAATTGTTGTCCTTCCAGCAGGTTCTCCCCTCTCAGCCAATGAACTCTAAAGTTCTGTCAGAGTGGTCATGGTGTTCTTGGTCACCTCCATGACCATGGTCCTTCTTGCTCAGTTTGGTCAGACAGCCAGCTCTAAGAAGAGTCTGGGTCGTTCCATATTCTTTACATTTCCTAATGATGGCGCTCACTGTGCTCTTGGCAACTTTCAACTCTAGAAATTGTTTTATCCCTTCCCCAGATCTATTCCTCTTCACAATTCTATATCAGGGTTGTATGGACAGTTCCTTGGACTTCATGGTGGAGTTTCTGCTGTGGCATGCACTGTCAACTGTGGGACCTTGTACAGGAAGGTGTGTTTGTTTCGAAATCATGTCCGGACTGCCTGCTCAACAACCACACTGAACGACCGCATAGTCATTGATGCAACGCCTCACTTGTTTATAGTCGGATCTTATATTTGACAGATCTCGGAGGCGAATGTTTGACCTGGTGTTCTGTGCTCCATGAACCTTCCTCCGTTTGCTACATCACCTCGATGACCCAACTTCGTCCTCATTAACACCATCGATCCAATAAATCATTCTGCTGCTGCTGACTATTTTTAAAAATGAAGAGTTGTATGATGAAGACACAATTTGTTTGTATCACTTTAGACAGGTCTCGCCCACAATTACTTTGAGCAAACCTGCGACGATCCTCATCCGTGAAACACATACAGTGGAGGTTAACGGAACACAACGAAGGGTGGATTCTTTCTTGTGAGCACAAGGAGAGTCACCCGGCATTGAGTGAAGTGGACTGCCGATGCTCCTAGAGACACGGACAAGTCAGCCTGGAAGTCGGACCATTGTAAATATTACACAAAGGCTACTTACTGCACCTGACGGACATTGAGATCCATTTATTACAAAACATGTGCAGTTTGTATTTCATCAAACCGGTGCTGAACTCATGATACTTGACCTGATAATAAGAACAATAATTATTTGTAATTTCTTGCTGTCAGGCAGAAGCAATTCAGAAAAAAAATCCTCAGCGATTCGGAGAGATGGTGGAGGAACCGGATTGTCAGAACAACATTCAGAATCAATTTTGCTGATGTTGTCAGATGTCGTTTATTTATCATCACTCCCATTTGAGGATTGCTGACGAGATTCTCTTGTTGCTTTTGGCTCCATTGTATGCATTGGTGGGCTCCAGTGGTTATGAGTGCACTATATGACTCCCTAACACCATCTTGACGGTGTTATTTTGCCATCTCACACTGAGCCGATCCCCTGGGAATAACTTATGCCATCGGCCATTCCACGGCCGCACAATACTTTGGGCCTTGCAGGAGATTTAGCACTGCTCTCTCATCTACCTGTGTAGAATGTGGATTGCGCATGTCCTCATCTTCCAGATATCTGTGGAGTTGAGAGTTTGTTCACCTTTACATCTGTCTGCAGAGTTAATCAGGGTTCATTTAAGTTGAAGGGGCTGTCTACCAACCCATACATTTTTCTTTCTTCCTTATCTCTTGCTCCAGGTTGCCATTTCTACTTTAATATGTCTCTCCCAGTGTCTCACCCAGTTAGCATACCTCTTATGGTGGTTGCGATCAGTTTGAGCTCGTGGTCCTTCCTTGAGCCTTAACTGCGACCAAGCCATATTCTAGGAAGACTGAGTGGACGTAATAAATTATCTCAACCACCTGTTTACCAAGGAATGATAACCACCATGAGAGAGGGGTGAAGCAACGTTTCAGGCATGAGCCTTTCCTAAAAGCAAGATGAAGTGCTCATAAGAGGGTTTACTGTGAATAAGGGCTCATGCCCAGATCATCACCGCTTCACGCTCTTTCCCAAGGCAATTAGCATAACTCTGTCAAGGTTTTGTCGAGAAAATCTGTCTTCCTTATTTTTCCATGGACGCAGAACAAGTCTCGACTTCTTTAAGGCGTAAGTTATTCCCACCTTCTCGTGTGGTCGGCCAGGCAATGTTTTTGGCTCGAGTCTTTCACGAACGGGCAATCCAGGCTGGACGTTCGACTGAAGGTGATTCGGACAGGAATTTGGCCAGTGTGCCAGCAATAACTCACCAAAACACCACGGGGATCTTCAGCATCCACCAAAGCCATCACTGCTGGTGGACAGGTCCTCCAGCTTAACATCTGTCTGATGAATCCGATGAACACATCGATACTCACAAGATTCCCTTGTTGGCACAGTAGTTGGAAAGTAGTTGCGCTAAAGAGAAGGAGGAAAGTTGTTTGTAATGAGAGGACAGGTTGTTGATTGTTTCAGGGTAAGATATGGAAATATATGGGGAGGGGAGGGGGTAGGTGGGTGAGAGAGGAGGAGGAGGAGAAAGGGGAGGGAGTACATAGGACAGAGTGAAAGGAGGCCGAAGAAGTTTGGGGAGGATATGGAATGGAGAAAGGGAAGGGGTGGAAGCAGGAAGTGCTCTGGGGGAAGGGCACGTGAGATGCCCGGTTATGAAAAGCTGTTTTAGTTCTCTCTTGTCTAACTCTGCTGTATAAGCAAGAGGTGCACTTCTAGGCCTGTACCACTGTTGCTTAATGTATGATGGTTTCACGCACATCGACATTGGCCGTGGTATGGTAATGGTATTGCCCCCAAAATGCGAAATGAATTTTAATTTGGAAAGGATAAACATTTTACGATTGTATTAATGTAATAATAATACATATTTAAATTTCAGGTCTTGAGGAATAATATATAGTGGAGTGGACATTCCAATGGCTTCATTGAGCTTCCAAGTTGAGGTTTGTTGATTTTCATACCACAACTTTCCCAGCAGTGATGGTATGAAAACTTCAGGACAACACAACTCCGCGTTACCCCGCGTACCACACTCCCTGACACCTTATACGGACGTGTGACATGTCATTTTCTCAAATATGATGTCAACAGCATCATGAAGGCTTGTGTTGCCTTGCAGCACCTCCTGCTTTAGCACACAAACTGCAGTTTATTGATATCATCCAAAATTTTAGTATTCTCATGCAAAGCATCACTTTTGAGCACCAGGTCTGTGCTCCTAGGATTGTGAAATTTGGCACCATGTTCCAGAGAGACAGCAAACTAGGCCAAAGCCTCTAAACAAAAGGCACTCATGCTCTTGGCTCGGCCTGATATTTATCCTATAGATCACAGCAGTATAGGACGAGGTGGAGTGTGTTTTTTTTATATTTTTTATTCACGGTCAAGGCTCGTGGAAGAGAACTGATCAGGACATAACATAACAAAGGGAACAATCGGAGAAAGTGGAAACACCAACAGCAGGCTGGAGGGAGAAAGTAGATGGAGATGGACAAACAAGCGATGCAGGTAACGATGAGGGGGATGGGAGAACGCAAGGGGTGGACAAGATGGATACACAACCAAAATTTTTGTTGGGGGGTGGGGGTGTGGATGGTTTAATGGACCTGGAAAAGAACACGATTTTGGATGGGGGATGACTTGAGATGGTGGTACACAGTTGTTTTGAAGACCTTGAGAGAGGAATGAGATTGAAGAGAGCGTACAAGATGGTGCCACAGGTGGGGGAAAAAAATGGAATAAATGAGTGGAGTTGAGCAGTGGTTATGGATTTAAGGAGTTTTATGAGGAGGGGGTTACTGGTGGACTGTGTGTGTCCTGCAGACACCTGCGGAGAGTGGGGACAAAGCATGGAGAGGGCAGATGGTGCTAAACCAGAAATGAGGCAGAAGAAGATAGAGACCACTGACCTGTCGGCGATGGCAAAGCGATAGGCCCATCGACTCAGTTACTTCACGAGAGATTCCAATGGTATTGTAGGCCTTGGTTTCCATGGCGTCAAGCTGAGAAAGATGAGAGGCAGCCGAGCCAGCCCAGAGCAGAGAGTATTACTCCATCAAGCTGCAGATGAAAGCCTTGCAGGTGGATAGGAGCTCAGGTGTGCCAAGAAAGGACTGCACGATGGAGGATGCCCAGTCGGTGTCTGGCTCTGGAGGCCAATTTTGAAATGTGGCTTGCCCAAGAGAGATCATGGCTGAGTGTGAGACCCAAGAATTTGAGTGACTGAATCTCTTTGAGAGGGTTGTTGAGAAAGTAGATGGAAGGGCTGATGGTATGGTCCTTTTGGAGAGAAAGAGAGAGGGGGAGAGAGAGAGAGAGAGAGAGAGAGAGAGAGAGAGAGAGAGAGAGAGAGAGAGAGAGAGAGAGAGAGAGAGAGAGAGAGAGAGAGAGAGAGAGAGAGAGAGAGAGAGAGAGACACAGAGAGAGAGAGAGAGACAGAGAGAGACAGAGACAGAGACAGAGACAGAGACACAGAGAGAGAGAGAGAGAGAGAGAGACAGAGAGAGACAGAGAGAGAGAGAGAGAGAGAGAGAGAGAGAGAGAGAGAGAGAGAGAGAGAGAGACAGAGAGACAGAGAGAGATAGAGAGAGAGAGAGAGAGAGAGAGAGACAGATGTAGAGGTTGAGGTAGAGGTAGAGGTATGTGTATATATATATATATATATATATATATATATATATATATATATATATATATATATATATATATATATATATATATATATGCCTGGTGTTAGCTCAGTGGTTAGGGCAGCGGCTTGGGATCCAAAAGGTCCTGAGTTCAAGCCCCGTTGGGCCACTGAATTAATACACCAGGGGGTTGACTCAGCCTGTCATCCTTCCGAGGTCGGCGAAATGAGTACCAGTATACTCGGCCGGTGTATACCCCGCTTAAAATAGGTGTACCATATCCCTGTGTCGTAAGAGGCGACCAGGGTTGCGTCAGGAAGGGCATCCGGCGTAAAACATGTGCCAAATCACTATGCGGATCATACGGATGATCCGCTGTGGCGACCCCTAACGGGAGCAGCCGAAAGAAGAAGAAGAAGATATATATATATATATATATATATATATATATATATATATATATATATATATATATATATATATATATATATATTGTTGCGGAAATGGCCCTGAGTATGCTACGAAATATAGGATTAGCTCAGATCCCCCATTAAATGCATGTTTAGCCAGGCTGTTCGGTAAAATGGACGTTTCATGTGTGTCGGGAGGTGTAAGAGGCTGTTTATTGTTCGGGCGGTGGTGGTGTACCGAGAGCTTCCTCTTCTTCCTGCCCCTCTTCGGACGGTAGACCCCGCTAGTCGGCTGAGAGGGAGTGGCCTCGAGAAGGAAGTGAAACTAAGGGGAGGAGTTTGTCGGCTTCGTAAAGGGGCGCGCCCCGAAAAGAAAAAGTGGTAAGAAACTGAGAGGACGGAGTTGAGCAGTCATGCTTCGAGGCGAGCAGAAAACGAAAAGACAGTGGTGATTCTGCAGAGAGAGAGCAACTGAACCTGGGCGCGCCGGGTCTGCCTTCTGTGGCCTGGAGAAGTGAGCCAGGGCCGAAGGAAAGGCAAGAAAAGGACTGCATGAGGTCTGTCTGCCCTCGGCTGGATGAGTATCGACTGGTGGGAGTCGTGATCTGCTGTGTAGGGGACGGCTGTGTCTGTCTGCGATCTGCTTCGTGAAAGGGGCCTGGTGAACATGCCAGGCCTGGACTTGTATGCTGGACCTTGTGAGAAATCAGCTGAAACCCATCATTGACCTGACGGTCTGGTGCAGTCGACCTCGCGGGGTCTGAACGCGCAGAGGCCGCATGCGTGGGCGGTGCGACAAAGAAGGACGAGCGCCATCTTGCCACGCTGCGTGCTCGAGCTTGGGGCTCGAATCCGTGGACATCGGCTTGTTACGAGTGACATTCGTGCTTTTGACACTTTCCTCTCGTCCATGAAACATCAGCAAGTACTCTGTCTTGTCTGCATGCTGTCTATGTCTTGTCTGCATGTCGTTTAAGGCTTATCTCGGTAGGGACCCCTTCGAAACCCATAATCCGTATCTCCCAAGTTAAGAATGGGTTATAGATTAATTAAAACATTGTCGTGAATATTTTGCTTGTGTTGTGTTCCCTGATGTTACCCAATAAATCTGGCTAATTCGTATGAAGTTGCCGCTTTGAATTAATTTGTGTCGCGTCGAGGAACGATCCGCTCGATTGGTATATAAAACCAAAATGGTTACAGACTGGCAGAAAACACTGGGTATCTGACAAAACCAGTCTGTAACCGGGGTCTATTTCCCCAACTGGTAAGGTCCAGGGGTACGTTGGTATCGCGATTGAAGACGCGTGACCCGAGGCCTGTGCCGAGCCAGCCAACGTGAGAACCCTGGAGACGGCGGTCGTTGGGTGCGAAAATCCAAACTGGGTACGGACGGCGATTGACGTGCCCGTCCGAGAATCCCGCCACCGCTGAATCCTCAACAATATATATGTATATATATATATATATATATATATATATATATATATATATATATATATATATATATATATATATATATATATATATATATATATATATATATGCCTGGTGTTGGCTTAATGGTTAGGGTGGCGGGCTTGGGATCCGAGGGTCTTGAGTTCAAATCCCCCTCAGCTGTTGAATTAATACCAGGTGGGGTTAACTCGGCCTGTCATCCTTCTGAGGTCGGCAAAATGAGTGCCAGCTTGCTGGTATACTGTGTCGGAGCGGCGACCTGTGCAGGATTGTGCTCAATTGCCAAGGAGACTGCTGAGGCAGCACTGACGCTCTGTACAGAGTAGGGTCCCAATGTATATATATATATATATATATATATATATATATATATATATATATATATATATATATATATATATATATATATATATATATATATATATATATATATATATATATATATATATATATATATATATATATATATATATATATATATATATATATATATATATATATATATATATATATATATATATATATATATATATATATATATATATATATATATATATATATATATATATATATATATATATATATATATATATATATATATATATATATATATATATATATATATATATATATATATATATATATATATATATATATATATATATATATATATATATATATACATATACATATATATATATATATATATACATATACATATACATATATATATATATATATATATATATATATATATACATATACATATATATATATATATATATATATATATATATATGTATATATATGGAGAGAGACACAGACGGAGATGGGGACGTTTCTCAGGTTTGAAAGACATTCCAAGTGTTTGACACGTTTGTGATTTTGCAAGGTCTGAATAGAGGGAAGAGGCTGCTGCCTTTCTTTCAGAAGAATGAGGGATGTCATGGCATAGAGTGGAGTCATCAGCAAAAAGATAAAGAGGATTTTCAGAGAGTCAGTGAGATCATTGATGAAGATTAGTAATATGATGGGACCAAGAACACTGCATTGGGGTCCTCCAACCTCGACAGGGAGAGGAGAAGAAAGGGTTTAGTTGAGAGGCACATGTTGTTTACTGGAGTGGAGGAAGTCAGTTTTCCAAGAGTGGAGTTGGCCTTGGATTCCATAGGCAAACACTTAGGAGAGCATTACTCTAACACTCACAGTGTTAGAGTAATGGTGTGTGTTTCACAAAATAGCAATCATGATGTCACATGATGATGAAGTACAATCAACAGGCAACTTTGAAAATTATATGAAGTGCATAACATACTGGAGAGTATGAATCCTGTTGAATGGTATACCCGTGACACTCGCGTTGTTTTCCAACTACTTGTGGGTAGGAAACACACACACACACGCACACACACACACACACACACACACACACACACACACACACACACACACACACACACACACACACACACACACACACACACACACACACACACACACACGGGTTTTGCTGATCAGCATGGGTTCAACCCGAAAATCTATGACGAAAAGGAGACGTGTCTGTGTGTCCATGTGTCTGTGATAGAATTGTGAGGAACAGAAATGAAAAGCATGAGGTGTGTGTGTGTGTGTGTGTGTGTGTGTGTGTGTGTGTGTGTGTGTGTGTGTGTGTGTGTGTGTGTGTGTGTGTGTGTGTGTGTGTCCGTCCGTCCGACACGCTTCATTCTGAAGGTTTCCTGCTGTTGTGGAGTAATAAAAATGGTGCCGTTGGAAAGCTAATAGTCGATTTACTTGGAACAAAGATTTGTGGCCTTTTAGTCATAACAAGCTCAAATGAGCTAAGATCCTCGTTCTCTTAATGATGACGTCATAAAAACGCATATGACGTCATTGTGATGTATCAGGTTTGCGATAAATTAATTATCTGTGCTAATGCCCGGCTTGATTCCCACAAACAAAATTCAAACAGCTTGCCTGGTTTCGGAGATAATGGAAGAGGCGATTTCCATTTGCGGAGATATTATGACGTCAACTTTTTTTCCTGGGAAGAATTTCCAAAATCGGAGATGGTTACTGCCTGCGCGTGGGCTTTCTGCATATACAGTACATGGCAAGTTTCGCGAAGATCTGATGAAAACTCTGGGTTGTGAAACAAAAAATGTCAAAAAATACGAATGACGTCATAAAAATTGATATAACGTCATAGTGATGTATCACATGTGCGTTAATTCATCTCTGCTAATGCCCTGTTCGATTCCCACAAACAGAATTCAAAAAGCTTGCCTAGTTTCGGAGATAATTTTCGGCGATTTCCATTAGTGGAGATATTTTGACGTCATAACTTTTTTTCTCGGAGGAATTTTCAAAATCGGAGATGGTTACTGTCTGCGCAGGGTATTTTTACATATATATATATATATATATATATATATATATATATATATATATATATATATATATATATATATATATATATATATATATATATGCCAAGTTTCAGGAAGTTTAGATGAAAACTGTAGGCTGTGAAACAAAAAGTCCACAAGAAGAAGATGAAGAACAACGACGTGAGTAAGACTTAGAGATCCTCCACGAGGATCTAAAAATCCTGTTTTAAAAGTCTGTCTTTCCGGGAGGGAAGAGGAAGAAGCATAACCTGGAGCTTTAATGTTGCGGTTCCAATGGGAGGACAGCAGGAACCCTTGAGAATTCCGCATGATGGACACGGAAGGAGCAAACGGGGTTTGATATTATAATACTTCTTGATGTCGTGGGAAAATATATTATAGTACACCGAATAGTACACAAACAACATCAACCGCAGCCACAATAACAGGAGCAACAACAACAACTACATGTTATAAGAGATGCTTTTTTCGTCTCTTTCACTTCATTTTACATCCTCATTCAGACATATGTGATATTTGTGAAGTACAACACGCTGTCAGTGAATCGATGGGTAGGGATGGCGATTTATAACTAAAAAACGAGGTGAGCCCACAAGTACAGTCACCATTGAGCTTGTGGTCTCGCACAAATCGAGGCTACCACATCTCTGTGTATGTGTACTGGACACCATTCCCATTTGCAACTAGTTCGACATGCTTGTTGTGCCATGCAGCAGCTACATGAAGAACCATGTTTGAAAAAAGGAACCCCAAAGTGGATAAAACCTGCCAGCTGATGTCCCAGCACCATCGCCATCAAATCTGTGTGACCAGTATGCCTACTGCGTCGCCTGTGTTCGAGATGTAAAAGGACAATCATCGTGCACGTGTCACAACAACATGGCCGACAGTCTGAAACCGAGCGTACAGGCCTTTTGACTGCTCGTGTTTGACCGATGCAAACTGTGCATTCATTAATTGGCAGTACGTCATGAAATGCCCTCGTTGTCGTGTTTCATGCTGTTCAATTTCGGAAAACGGAAATAGGGTTAGCAAGATGCTGTGAGTATAAGGTGAGGATTCGACAACGGTGATGTCAGAATGATTGCTCAGATAATGATGAATGAGCATTGCATTGTGCACTGGTGCTCTGCCAGGGTTGTATGGACTATTATTTAGATGACAATGAGTCCGAGCACTGCCAGTGAATTACCTATGCCACTAACATTTCCATACTTCCAGTCCGAAGGGATGGTGCAGGAATAGCTCACTTGCCTCTTTGCTGTTTTGTCAGAGTTTGATTCCCGACCCGACTCTATGCTTCACAGACAGGGCGTTGCGCCGTCCCTCGGATGGACATTAAGCTGGGTGGTCTGTCTGCTCATGTGAGTTTGTGGATATTAATGTCCCAATGATATCTTTCTTGAAAAGTAGGTGACTTATCCCTGACACCCTGAACAAATGATTAATTCTGTCCCAAATCGGCTCCAGTCTAACGTCGAGCATGACCAGCCGGATCCTGAAAGACTTTGGGCAAATCCTTTCCGCAGTTAAACTCACGAGAAAGTTGGAATATTTTCGACCGCTAAAGAAGCAGGAGAACATTTTGATCCATGTATGTTTTGATGGAATTTTGTCATGGTCTTGACAGAAGCAGGAAATCAGTACAAGATCAAAGCGACACGATTTTAAAGCTTGCTTATGTGCTTGCTTAGCAGAATAGAAAGCAGGGGAAGTTCTTAATTAGCATCTGACATAATCAAGTATCGATTTCTGAGTTTAAAAAACAAAACAAAACAAGAAAAAGCCAGCCTATTACAGGACCAAAGCCTTCTACCTTCTCAGGCTGGGTGTTTTGGTATACTCACCACCCTTGCCTAGTCCAGGTTGGCAAACTTGAGCAACCACAGCAATCAAACACAAAGCACACAGTGGAGAAAGAAAGACTTTAACCACGAGTGAACAATCAGCTCTACAGAGTGGCCACAAAGCCCCGATGTACACAGTTAGAATTTAGTTAGAATTTATCTATTTGCTTCCCTCCATTCTCCACACAAATTTGATTTTTTTCTCCATGTTCTTCTGGACATCGTCTTCCATGTTGAGTGTTGGAGGTCATAAATGCAGCCCCTGACAGCTGTTTTGAGGTCTTTAACTGTTGTTAGGCAAAGACGAGAAATTTCCTCTTTCTCAATGCCCCAAAGCAAGTCGTCACATGTTGTTAAGTCCGGACTTCGAGGAGGCCACACGATCTCAGATCCACGTCCAATCCACCGTCCACTGAATTCGTCGTCGAGATATTCTCTAACTGCAACAGCATAATGTGCTGGAGCACCATCTTGTTGCAGGATAGCTGAAGACAGCAGGATCGCTGATGATTGCAGGATAGCTGAAGATAGCGGGATAGATGATCCTTAGCAGGATAGCTGAAGATAGCGGGATAGCTGATTCTTGCAGGATAGCTGAAGATAGCAGGATAGCTGAAGATAGCAGGATAGCTGAAAATAGCAGGATAGCTGATTCTTGGAGGACAGCTGAAGATAGCAGGATAGCTGAAGATAGCAGGATAGCTGAAGATAGCAGGATAGCTGATTCTTGCAGGATCGCTAAAGATAGCAGGATAGCTGATTCTTGGAGGACAGCTGAAGATAGTAGGATAGCTTATTCTTGGAGGATAGCTGAAGATAATGGGATAGCTGATTATTGACAGTTGAAAACCTCAAAACAGCTGCCAGGGGCTGCTTTTATGACATCAACATGGAAGATGTCCAGAAGAACATGGAGAAAAATTCAAATTTGTACAGAAAATGGAGGGAAGCAAACAGATAAATTCAAACTAAATTCTAACTCTGTGCATTGCGACTTTGTGGCCACTCTGTATATATTTGGCTTGTGACCTCGCACAAGGTACCACATAGGAGGTTGTTAGCTAAGGTGAGGACTTGTGGAGTGGCTTGTGGAGTAACTAGCTGGATTTGTGATAGGAAGTAATGAGTGGCTGTGAGTCGGAGAATGTCAAGCTGGGAGGTTGTGAGCATCGGTACTATGACCCTTGTTTACATCAATGGTCACCTTTCAATGATCACAGATGAAACAAGAAAAAGAGCAAGCAGAGATTGCAAGCCCTCGCCAGGTCTTCTTTTGAGTGGTGTATTTTTAGAGGTTTTCAGGTAAATCCAATGTGGCTACCAAACCATGTGACCTATGATGTCATATGTGTGACTCTTTTGTTCCTCATGGATAGGCAGTCATATGTGTAGTTTAGCCTCGACCTGTTCAGCCATTTCAGAGAATATTTT
>NC_140972.1:93503159-93505659 GCF_056783735.1 Eptatretus burgeri
TCTGTTTTGTTGTTCGAACGCCTTGAGAATCAAAGGATGTTTACCGATGGTAAGACAAGAGAACACACAAAAGAAATGAAGCTGCGGCTCATGGTGGCCTTGCAAATCCTCAATTTTGTAGCTTAGTGAAAACCTCAAACCGGCCTATTGCAGTCCACTGCAGGATGGAGGCGTCACTCAAATCCTGTTGATTGGTGTTTGGCGTGCTCGTCACGCATTGCCTAATGTGCGTTGGCGAGTGTGACCAACCATGGGGATCAAACTCAGACCCGGCGATGGAGGAAGAAACAAGTCTTTATCGACTTGAGCAAACAACCATTTTACTTTGTAGTTCAAGTTCTGTGGTCTTTTTCACTTCCTTGGTGAGGGATATTTGGGGTGGTGCTGCCTTTTCCTCGGGAGAGTTTCAATGCCCATCCCTTAAGTTGTCTTTCAGGGATTAAGAGTCAACCACAAAGTACATGCTGGCACCGCGTGTCGACCAGACCACGCTGGGCAGGCGGATTACCGCACTCCATAAATGTCATGAGGTTGTCAACAGGGTTTGGACCGACAATCTGGTAGTGAATCTGGTAGTGTTCCTCAAACCAGGACTGTTTCCATAAGCTGATAGTCCAAATGTGTAATACTTTTGCCTTCAGCTAAATTTGAACTTGCAATGTCTGGGTGGTAGTGCACTCACCAGTTGCTCACTGCGATATTTCTCACACTTGTTGATCGGTGGTGATAAAGCCATCGCAGTTGGTTGAACCTTTATGCCTATCCTGCTGAGGGCCTCCACTTGCCTTGCTTTGTGGAGATTTTCAAATGAGATGCATGCTGATAATGGAGGGGTGTGCTTCTTCTTCTTCTTCTTTTTTTCTGCAGTGCCCCCAGTGCCGTGCCCCAGGGTACCGACTGTGAAATCCTTTGTCCACCAACTAATACTATCAGACGGGATGTCCAATTTAATCTCCATCAGAATGACAGAACACACATTGATGAATTGCCCTCCATGTGAAACACCAGGATGACAAGTCAATAATAGCAGGGTCGAGATTCAAACACAGCCTAGCCTACTCAGAGGAGAGTGCACCTACCTCTAGGCTATCCTACCAGACCATGGAATAACCTCAAGCACAAAGCTCAAGCCAGGTTACATGAGCGTTTATCAGCTTGGGCTGGCCTTGGACAAATAACAACCCTTTCTCTCGGAATTCCTTCCTTTGGTAAAGTTTTCGTGATTGGAGAGAGTTATCCGACCTCAGTTGATCAATGTTCTTGAAGGAGGGCCTACAACTCTGCAGCTGAAGCCATTAAGTTGATGACCGGAGTAATCAACAGATATGAACATTTTTCAACAGTGACTCCCTCCTACACAGTGGTCCTGTGAAGAGGTTTCCTTGTTTCAGGACTGGGTGGAGGTGTTGCCAGTCTTTCCTATTCTTCTTTTTCTCAGTAGCCCTTCACATTTTGTGGCTCTCAGCCTTGTTTGAGGCGAATTTCAATTAAAATTTTTGTTTTTAAAGTCATGACGTCATTAAATGAATGCTCGCGGGTTGGCTTGTGCATCATATATATATATATATATATATATATAAATATATATATATATATATATATATATATATATATATATATATATATATATATATATATATATATATACATACATTTGCAGACCAAAGCGTCACCAACAACCAGGAGGCTTCAGCCCGGCCACTCCTTTCAAGAGATTTAAGGTCATCATTGGTTAAGCATCATCAAACGGAGCCGCCTATCCGCATTTCAGCCTTATTTGCCCTCATCAGGATGGCACACTGTATAAATATACAGTATAACCGATGATGACCACAGTTCCTCCACAGCTCAATCTCACATCACAAATAGATGGGAGCCTCAGTAGTGCATGTTTCTGTTTGCGCTGTCGCAGATGATTAGCCAACAAGCGATGAAACTGGTCCGGCAGCTGTGGAGGTTTGTAGCATTGGGATTCTCATGTGTCTATTATTTGTGAATGTCTTTACAGCTGCGGAGGAACTCTGGGAAGGGTTTGAAACAGCAAAGGGATTACCTTACGTAGCCTTTCATGGTTGCTTTATGCAGCTTCTTCGGATATGAGAGCATGGGAGGAGTCAATTTATTTATACTAGTACGTGCCCGTAAAAAAAAATAAAAAAATTCAAACCGCGAGCAACAAACAACAACCACGCAGGCCGTTTCTTCGCTCTCGAGTGCCCGGACGTGCGTGGCCCGGAAGTTCGAATATTATTCGCAGTTACGATTATTCGCAATTTAATTTTAATACCCAATTACTCAATTAGCGCCAACATATTTTACCTTTTCGCAATGTCGTGGCAAGGAAAAACAAAAAGAGAAGAGAGAGAAAAAAAATTTACTTCCTGGTTCGGAGCATACCAGTACTATGATGTTACCAAAATTTATACACCATCTAATATGAAAACGATCATAACTTGGGGCATTGTGTTTATCTATAAATGCGCATAACAAATCGAGAAAT
>NC_140972.1:93508159-93545659 GCF_056783735.1 Eptatretus burgeri
ATTTTTAAATATTTATATATTAGATATGGTGCAGACCATAGTGCACTTTTACATGAATCACAAGGATGTGAGATTGATGAAACATTGGATAAATGAGCATCACATGTGGGATTTTAATTTGGGATTCCAACACCTTGAGGTAAGTGTTCGGACGGGAATGACAAACATATTTTTCATGTTCTGACTCTTTTATTTGAAAAATACTTACATATACCTCACAAAGGTCCGAATGTCTTTTCCTTTTCCTCGGCTCATCCAAGAGGGTAGATGTTTGTGTGCACAAAACAGTCTTCATTGTGACTTGCTCAGTTTCACCGGCCATTTTGATTTCTCTCCACACTTTGCTGATGTTGAAACGGATAACTGGAAGAAAAGGCACGGGTTGTCTTTGCTTTTTTTGTTGTTGTCTGTACATAGGATCAAAATCTGCCACCATCGTTTGCATATCAAACACCATGGCTGGTCAGCTGATACTTAATTAACATGAAAATGAACTCGGAGTGTGGAGACGCTGGTGGTGGGGGTTTGGAGGAGTTGGAACGATGTGGTTTTATAGCATGATCCACGAACCCCACTGGAGTAATGGAAATATATATATATATATATATATATATATATATATATATATATATATATATATATATATATATATATATATATATATATATATATATATATATCTTGATATTTTACAAGAGTTCTCAAAACTGGAGGCTTTTCTCAACCCCATGCGTTGTTTTGTTTTGTTTTGTTTTCCCGTTAGTGTTAATGATACTCCCAGGAAGAGTTTGCTGGATACCTGAGAAGTACCCACACGAGCCTTTTTGCTGTCTCGTCTGGTTTTGAATCTCGACTCAGCGATAAACTACCATGATGGTGTTTCGCATAGAGGGTGACGTATCAGCGTATGCGCCGTCCATCGGACGGTCGTTACGTAGGGTAACTCGGCTGCAGCTACCAGTGGTTGGTGGATTTTAAAGATCCCACGGTGTATTTTGAGAAGAGGAGGCGAGTTATTTTCCGGCACCTTGGACAAATTACAAATTCCTGTCTCGATCTGGTGTGGCAAGTGGTCTTTTCTTCTCAGATACCTCTTGCCACGAGGTAACACCACCGCTTGCTATCTCAGAGGGGGCAGTTGTTGACCGGTCAGCATGTAATCTATAGACAAATTCACAGACCCAGTTATTCCCATGTCACATGCGAATGGCCATCTTTGACGATAACGGGCCACCATCATTTTGACTTTCGCTCGCTTCATTGGCCGTCTCCAACATCTCATATCCCTTTGTCGACTAGCATGGCATGCGAATTACACGAACAGCGTTGCGAGCTCATGTCAAACAAAAGAAAGCAATTATCGTGTGGTTGAAAAATATCATAAAATAATACTCATAAGGACAATGGCGACACAGTGACACGTCGATGCAACAAGCACAGTTAAAGCACCTGCATGCCCTTTGTCTTGCTAATGAGGAGGCGTGGCCGTGCGTGTGTGTGTGTGTGTGTGTGTGTGTGTGTGTGTGTGTGTGTGTGTGTGTGTGTGTGTGTGTGTGTGTGTGTTCTCCACATACGTGGAAATGCGTGGCTCAGGCATTGCAAACGAGGACTTGTAGTGGGAAGGGGAGAAAACTGACACTTCTCATTTAGCAACTCTGGGCCAGAAATCGCTCATTATGGAACTCCGCCTGATGTTGCTTCTTCGAATGAAAGAATAGGCTGCATGTACAACGGGGCCATTATTTTGTTGAGATGTGACCAAAACACCATTAAACATCGTCCTTGTTTCGACCTTCTGCAGTTTAGTGAGAGATTAAGGTGATGCATGTTGTTGTTTGTGACCAAGTAAGAAAATGAACGACAGAAGGCGAGTGCTGGTGGTGTAGTCGGTATGAGGCAAGTGAATAGGTGGGGTCATGTTTGCTTCAGGAATGCCATTGTAGGACTAGTTTGGCCGAATAGCCCAGGTAAAAGGCGTACGAATGATCGACCCCACCCTGTGCAGGGTGGTTCGTCGCCCCACCGTCAGGCAGGCGGTGTCTGCGTCGCTTGTATTCGAGACACAAATAAGCAACAGGTGATCGACCTGAACATGTCTTTTAAAGCAGCAAAAATCCCCTGCTCCCAATTTGTTCATCCATAATGCCTGGCTGGCAAATCCCCCAATTTATTTCTGTGGTCAGCCTCTGGCAAAGGTAAACTCTCAAGAGCTCTGGCTTCATGATAAGCTAAAACCTGTCTCCAAGCTCCACTCCAAGGCCAGCCGACACATCAGAAGTCTCAGGGGCGAGTCCTTCATTGGCCTTCCTCAACTTGGAGCGGTTTGCAAGACCTTCATCCGGCCGCAGTGCCAAGGAATATGGCTTCTCCCTATGGACGAGTGTGCTGCTTCCCATCCTGTGTCCATTGAGATTGTGCAGTCTAAGGCCCTCTACGTCATTGGCATCTTAGGGTCTGCAGGCACATCAGTGGCCTGTTATACTGCCTGTCTCTCCCATGGTCTTGCTCCTCCTGTCCTCTCACCTTTCCACCCAACCTCTCCCTCCACCCCTTCCCCACCCATAAGCCTCACACACCAGTATTTTAACAGAAATATTAACCTTGTTACTTTCCCCAGTCTCAGCTTAACACTCACCTTCAGTTTTTGATTCCACCTCTTCTCTCGCCTGTCAAACTCTTCCCGCGTCCGTCGTCTCATTCTTTCCCTTCAGGTCTTCGTATCTGATGGCTACCGTTGCCCCCTCGGTCTTTTCCATTTCGACCTCATCCACCCGATGATACCCTGTCACTCTTTCACCTACAACTCTCTATTTTGCTTGTGTGTGTGTGTGTGTGTGTGTGTGTGTGTGTGTGTGTGTGTTCTTGTCCTCTTCTTTCCCATTTCACACCTTCTCTGTTGACTTTGTCCTGCTGCTCTTCCACATGCTCAGATACCTGTACAAGAAAAGATTTTGACAATGCTTGATTCTATTTCTATCTTTCCCTTCTGTATACATACCAACTCGTCCTGTTTTCCCGCCCTCTGTCCTCAAAAAAGCACGTGACATTGTGTGCGTGTGTGTGTGTGTCTGGGCACACCACATTTACCACGCACACTGCACGCCCCTGCTTTATACGTGTGTTCCTCCGTGCACTCTACTTGATTATCCGTCTGCGCTGTGTGCCTGTAGTTATTTTGGGAAGAATGTGGATGCTGATGACGAACAGAGCTTGGTGTTTGCTTGCCCATTGTTAAAGGGTCCTTGGATTGTGGTTGTACCTGTTTGTTGGCTCCACCATGCACACTTTTTTTTGGCCACAGTAAGGCAGGTCACGAAATAATACCTCTTGGATATGATAATTGAAACCATTTTGGGACATACCCTGCAATGATTATGTCACAGCTGAATGCTAATACTTCATGGCTATTAATTACCTGCAGTAGGAAGTGTATTGTGTTTTCAGTTGATAAAGTGTAATTGGGTAATTATATGGTTTTTAAACGAAGGACACCTGTACAGTTGCATGTGTATCGATTCCACTATACAGTGTGCAGTGCAGCTCGACAGACTGGAGCCCGAGCAGGAAATGGACCAAATGCTAAACAGCAGAGAGGAATTTTCCAGCTCTCATGGACGTCGGACGGGCTGCAAGGCCGGAGAGATGGGGGAGAAGAGGAGAGGGAGGGGGATGTAAAACCCTCGGTGTTTCCAAAACTATGGGGGGGGTACACGTTCGACCGGGTTACCTTTGGGAGTTCTCTTTTTCGTACCGGTGGGACTCCATCGAGCCGTTGATAAATGTGGATGGCTGCATTCGAACGGATGAGGAAGACGTTTAGCAGTTCGGACAAATTTTAGATGGATGGAGCGCTCATTCAGTCCATGTTGCATGGAACGGGGAATGGAATATGCTTCCTACTGCAGGTTAACTCGAGTTGTAGAGCGCAGGTGAGTTATTGAGCGGAGTGCAAGTCACAGGCACACAAAAGTGCACCTTTGGTTGCTCATTTATCGTACGCCCCTGATGAGCCCCCAAAAGCACCGGTAGGTCGGATGGTCTCGTGGTCTGCATACCCAGTGGTCCTTCTTGTGATTTTTCCCGCTTTAGTCACCGTCGCTGATGATGGAGCCGTAGAACTCGTCGATTTCAATGTCTGCTGGAGTTTTTGAGACCTCACTGCTCGGACAGATTTTTGTATTGTTTGTACAACTACGAATATATTGGGACGAATGAGGGGCAATTTTGGAGTCAGGGGGGGCCACCTATCTGTAACGTACACATCAGGAGGAAGGACGGGGCCTAATTGAGAACATTTAAATTGAGAACAGGAAGAGGAGGGAGGGTGATAGAGGAAAGAAAGGAGAGTAGGGGAGTGTGGGAGGAATGTGGAGAGAAGGGAAATAAGTTTGGGGGGAGGTAGGAGGAAGGAGAGTGGAATGGCGTGCACGAATTGCCTTTTGGAAGGCCTTGGTGGAGAGTCAAGAATTCCACCATGTAAAATCGATGGCCCCGAATCGAAGTGTTCATTTGACATTCAACAATCATCGTTTGTTTGTTTTGTATCATTTGTCTCTTGCAGATGTCGACGTCTTATCACAATCCAGTAACTCTGATTACGTATACGTACCCACGTCGTGATGGTCCCTCAACGTTTTCCTTGTCTGGCTTCTGTTTGTGTTCAGAGATCAATGCACTCAAACCTGGGGGCTGCCCCCAGTGGTCCCATGCGACCATACGGTATCGCACGGTGTCCTTCCCGAAGAGTAAGCGAGCTATCGCCGGCACCCTGAACAAATTCTAAGATTCCTGCCCTGAGTTCCTGTGTTGGAGTGCGACCCATCCAGGATTTGTGACCCCAGCCGTCGAGACTGCTTCTGCACGTTCTGTCTAGACCATGGTTCATGGTCTGATGTTGTCCATTTGATTGCATCTTCGTGGATCTATCACCCTCATGGCCTAAAAGGTGCAGGGTCTTCTCAGGCACCGTGGTGAGCACCACTCATTTTATGGGAACATATCACAACTTGTCTTATGAAGGATATGGTGTGGCATGTGGGACATTTAATGTCTACAAGGGGACAGGCAAATCATCATGGCAACGTTCGCTCTATTCGGATGGTGTGATTCGAGAGTCACTCCACGGTTTGTGCACACCAACAACCGGCAGTTTGAAACACAATTCCCCTGGGATAATTCGAACACGCAACATCTCGGGCACTCTCCCCGAACTGCCACTCCTGCGGACACAGATGGAATGTTAGGATCGTATAATGAACAAAACGCAATGGCCAGGACTGGCGTGGCATCGTAATGGGCGTCTAGACCGTGCCAGCCGAGGGGTCTTCACCTTCCAAATACACTGGCTCAGGTCCATGAAGGCCAGGGGTGCGTGCTGCATGCTGGCCATGCATGTGGCCATTATCAGCTGCCTTGCTCCCAAGACAGAGGTGCTGTGTATGTGAAAACTAATTGTTTTGGACTGGTTTGATTTATGAAATCGCCTGTAGGGTTCTCTCTCTCTCTCTCTCTCTCTCTCTCTCTCTCTGTCTCTCTCTCTCTGTCTCTCTCTCTCTCTCTCTCTCTCTGTCTCTGTCTCTGTCTCTGTCTCTGTCTCTGTCTCTGTCTCTGTCTCTGTCTCTGTCTCTGTCTCTGTCTCTGTCTCTGTCTCTGTCTCTGTCTCTGTCTCTGTGTCTGTCTGTCTCTCTCTCCGCGCGTCTGTGTGCAAGTAGGTTAATGATTAGAATGTCCCACAGATGCAATGGTTCAAACATCACGCACGAACTCGACTTTGTTATTTTTACATGCACAAACATTCTCTATGACGTCTTTTTCCTGCCAACGGTGACCTTTCCATATAGACAGGGTGGCTGTGCGTGCCAGCTCCGTCATCCCGGTCGTGGGCTCGGGTGGCAGTCGAGGCATTTTGCACGTTCCTGGTTTTTATACAGCGTCTAGTTCTTTGGGATTACACAAAGCTATGTTTCTATCAAAATACATCTGTTCATTGGCAGCAAAGGTAATTAAAACGCATGTCAGCAAGTGGAAGGCAATTGTTGTTGAGTGCCCTGAAGGCGCATCGTGGATAATGCACACAGCGTTAGCACCTGCTTTAACAACCCTCACCCACAAAGCAGCATGCAGGGGGCTGCCTTTTCATCATTGCAATAACCATGTTCTGATCTCACCAACTTGGCACGAACATTGTTCAAAGCCACCTTACTGGTTACGAATTGTGTTCTAATCACACCAATCTGGCATGACAACATTGTTCAAAATCAGCGTATTGGTCAGTAACATGCTCTAATCACACCAATCTGGCACCAACATTGTGCAAAACCAGCTTACTCGTTACTAACCATGCTCTTATCACACCAATCTGGCACCAACATTGTGCAAAACCAGCTTACTCGTTACTAACCATGCTCTAATCACACCAATCTGGCACCAACATTGTGCAAAACCAGCTTACTCGTTACTAACCATGCTCTTATCACACCAATCTGGCACCAACATTGTGCAAAACCAGCTTACTCGTTACTAACCATGCTCTAATCACACCAATCTGGCACCAACATTGTGCAAAACCAGCTTACTCGTTACTAACCATGCTCTTATCACACCAATCTGGCATTAACATTGTTCAACACCAGCTTACTCGTTACTAACCATGCTCTAATCACACCAACCTGGCACTAACATTGTTCAAAACCAGCTTACTCGTTACTAACCATGCTCTAATCACACCAACCAGACACTAACATTGTTCAAAACCAGCTTACTCATTACTAACCATGCTCAAATCACACCAACCTGACATTAACATCGTTCAAAACCAGCTTACTCGTTATTAACCATGCTCTATTCAGACCAACCTGACACTTACATTGTTCAAAACTAGCTTACTCGTTCCTAACCATGCTCTAATCACACCAACCTGACACTCACATTGTTCAAAACCAGCTGACTCGTTACCAACCATGCTCTATTCACACCAACCTGACACTCACATTGTTCAAAACCGGCTTACTCGTTACTAAACATGCTATTATCACAATAATCTGACACTAACATTGTTCAACACCAGCTTACTCGTTACTAACCATGCTCTAATCACACCAACCTGGCACTAACATTGTTCAAAACCAGCTTACTCATTACTAACCATGCTCTAATCACACCAACCTGACACTCACATTGTTCAAAACCAGCTTACTCATTACTAACCATGCTCAAATCACACCAACCTGACACTAACATTGTTCAAAAAACAGCTTACTCGTTATTAACCATGCTCTTTTCACACCAACCTGACACTTACATTGTTCAAAACTAGCTTACTCGTTCCTAACCATGCTCTAATCACACCAACCTGACACTCACATTGTTCAAAACCAGCTTACTCGTTACTAACCATGCTCTAATTACACGAACCTGACACTCACATTGTTCAAAACCAGCTTACTCGTTACGAACCATGCTCTATTCACATCAACCTGACACTCACATTGTTCAAAACCAGCTTACTCGTTACTAACCATGCTCTATTCACACCAACCTGACACTTACATTGTTCAAAACTAGCTTACTCGTTCCTAACCATGCTCTAATCACACCAACCTGACACTCACATTGTTCAAAACCAGCTTACTCGTTACTAACCATGCTCTAATTACACGAACCTGACACTCACATTGTTCAAAACCAGCTTACTCGTTACGAACCATGCTCTATTCACATCAACCTGACACTCACATTGTTCAAAACCAGCTTACTCGTTACGAACCATGCTCTATTCACACCAACCTGACACTCACATTGTTCAAAACCAGCTTACTCGTTACTAACCATGCTCTATTCACACCAACCTGACAGTAACATTGTTCAACACCAGCTTACTTGTTACGAACCATGCTCTATTCACACCAACCTGACACTCACATTGTTCAAAACCAGCTTACTCGTTACTAACCATGCTCTATTCACACCAACCTGACACTCACATTGTTCAAAACCAGCTTACTCGTTACTAACCATGCTCTATTCACACCAACCTGACAGTAACATTGTTCAAAACCAGCTTACTGGTTACTAAACATGCTCTTATCACACCAATCTGGCACTAACATTGTTCAAAACCAGCTTATTGGTTGCTAACCATGCTCAAGTCACACCAACCTGACACTGATATTGTTCAAAACCAGCTTACTCGTTACTAACCATGCTCCAATCACACCAACCTGACATGAACATTATTCAATACCAGCTTTCTGGTTACTAACCATGCTCTAATCACACCAACCAGACACTAACATTGTTCAAAACCAGCTTACTCATTACTAACCATGCTCAAATCACACCAACCTGACATTAACATCGTTCAAAACCAGCTTACTCGTTATTAACCATGCTCTATTCAGACCAACCTGACACTTACATTGTTCAAAACTAGCTTACTCGTTCCTAACCATGCTCTAATCACACCAACCTGACACTCACATTGTTCAAAACCAGCTGACTCGTTACCAACCATGCTCTATTCACACCAACCTGACACTCACATTGTTCAAAACCGGCTTACTCGTTACTAAACATGCTATTATCACAATAATCTGACACTAACATTGTTCAACACCAGCTTACTCGTTACTAACCATGCTCTAATCACACCAACCTGGCACTAACATTGTTCAAAACCAGCTTACTCATTACTAACCATGCTCTAATCACACCAACCTGACACTCACATTGTTCAAAACCAGCTTACTCATTACTAACCATGCTCAAATCACACCAACCTGACACTAACATTGTTCAAAAAACAGCTTACTCGTTATTAACCATGCTCTTTTCACACCAACCTGACACTTACATTGTTCAAAACTAGCTTACTCGTTCCTAACCATGCTCTAATCACACCAACCTGACACTCACATTGTTCAAAACCAGCTTACTCGTTACTAACCATGCTCTAATTACACGAACCTGACACTCACATTGTTCAAAACCAGCTTACTCGTTACGAACCATGCTCTATTCACATCAACCTGACACTCACATTGTTCAAAACCAGCTTACTCGTTACTAACCATGCTCTATTCACACCAACCTGACACTTACATTGTTCAAAACTAGCTTACTCGTTCCTAACCATGCTCTAATCACACCAACCTGACACTCACATTGTTCAAAACCAGCTTACTCGTTACTAACCATGCTCTAATTACACGAACCTGACACTCACATTGTTCAAAACCAGCTTACTCGTTACGAACCATGCTCTATTCACATCAACCTGACACTCACATTGTTCAAAACCAGCTTACTCGTTACGAACCATGCTCTATTCACACCAACCTGACACTCACATTGTTCAAAACCAGCTTACTCGTTACTAACCATGCTCTATTCACACCAACCTGACAGTAACATTGTTCAACACCAGCTTACTTGTTACGAACCATGCTCTATTCACACCAACCTGACACTCACATTGTTCAAAACCAGCTTACTCGTTACTAACCATGCTCTATTCACACCAACCTGACACTCACATTGTTCAAAACCAGCTTACTCGTTACTAACCATGCTCTATTCACACCAACCTGACAGTAACATTGTTCAAAACCAGCTTACTGGTTACTAAACATGCTCTTATCACACCAATCTGGCACTAACATTGTTCAAAACCAGCTTATTGGTTGCTAACCATGCTCAAGTCACACCAACCTGACACTGATATTGTTCAAAACCAGCTTACTCGTTACTAACCATGCTCCAATCACACCAACCTGACATGAACATTATTCAATACCAGCTTTCTGGTTACTAACCATGCTCTAATAACACCAATCTGGCACTAACATTGTTCAATACCAATTCACTGGGGAGGAACATTTGTCCTTTTCCAAGCGCTTCTTCTGTCCTCATCAACACCTAATCTTATTCCTTATCCACATTCAACACCTTGACATAACTCCTTATCTAATTGTTTTAAGCAAAAATAAATCTGTGTGTTTCTCTTTCTCGTGTCCTGCCAGGAAGGTCTTGTCAGTATGAACATCTTATAGTGTGGGCCCGAGTGTTGGGTTTGGGATAGTGTGTCAACTGCGTCGTAGAGAATCGTGTTTGTGTCGACGTACTTTCATTGGATGGATTTATTTGGGAGTCTTGTCCATGTTATGTTGATAGGCGTACATTGTCCTCCACCACCAGTATATGGCGGTGTTAGGTTGAGCGCATTGGCCAACGTGAACAGTACCTGTCACTCCTGTCGTCCTAAGGGAACGCGAGTCCTGTTCATGTCTCGTCGAGATACCAAATCTGTTGTTGTTGCTGTTGTCACAAGAGGCACTAACTCTGCTGTCATTGACTCTTGATGGACTCATCCTCAAAAATGGCACTTTGGAGACTCAATATGTGAACACAACTGCACAAAATTACAAACACTTGCAAATCCCTTTCCCTGCACCTTGTGGCTGTTCATGCTTGCTGTGATAGTCGAATGGGTACCGAGAGTAGCTTGTCTTTGTACATCGTATGGAGGTGAGGGTTGGGGGTGGGTGGCCACAAATAGTGTTGGATCGAGTAAGAAGGAAGGGAGAGGGTATGTGTTACTGCTTCGAGTCAGAGGACGTGGAAGGAAGGTGGAGGTTCGTGATGGACAGAGTTAAAGGTGGGGTAGGTGGGTCGGTGTTGCCAACAGACAGAGTACGAAGAGTCGGGAATGAAGGGGATGAATGATGGAGATACAAAGGGTAAAAGAGGGGGTCGGGTGGTTTGTGATGGGAAA
Organism: Eptatretus burgeri; assembly: GCF_056783735.1. NCBI lineage: Eukaryota > Metazoa > Chordata > Myxini > Myxiniformes > Myxinidae > Eptatretus > Eptatretus burgeri. The sequence goes on from NC_140972.1 coordinate 93,518,931, forward strand.
AAGTAAGAATAAAGGACGTGGGGTGGGGTGGAGGGAGTAAGAGGGACAACATCAGACGTGGTGGTTGTGTAGGTGGGAGAGGGATATGTTCACAGGCTGTGTAGGTGGTAACGTGACTATAATGGTGTTAAGTGACCAGGTGTGATGTTTGAGAGGAGGTAGCCTTGCTGGCAGAACCAGCACACTGGCAAACCTTCCAGAGTCACAGGGAATGCCCGTGTATTGTTCAACCAGAGTCGGACCCTCCCTGCTGACGAGTACGTGACTTCAACTTGCGCAATGGGGGAGGGCCATGAAGGCTCTGTGGGGGTACAGTGAAGGAGTGCACGACAACCGACAATCCAACTCAATGTTTCTCCCCTCCCTCTCCTCCTCTGTGTAATGTGAGACTGGTAATTCACTTTGTTCAACTCTCAGCCTGCCTCTGGGAGGTTTCTGTTGCAATTAACTAATCACCTCCAAGTTGTATCGTTTTCCTTGAACAATATCGATGAATGAAAGTAACAAGCTTCTTTTGTTTCTTCATTCCATGTCACTGTTCAGTCTTTTAAATGGTTTTTACATATTTAATCATCAGAACAAGGACACGAATCAAATCGCTGAGATTCATGTGCAATGATTAATATCATATATATATATATATATATATATATATATATATATATATATATATATATATATATATATATATATATATATATATATATATATATATATATATCATAGCTCCCCATCCTTTCTTTTTATCCTGTGTTACATTCATAAGGATTCGACAATCGGTGCAGAAAGGTACACAACACCTCCAAAAGAACATTAAACTGGTGTGGATGACAACCAGCATCTGCTGAGAGAACTCACCTGCTACACTGCTAACTCTACCTTTGATCAGTCTGCATGGGTTTCAGAAACGTTTTGTTAACAAATCACCAGCACCTCCCCCCTCAACCATCCCTCATCTGCCTCCTCCCCCCCACTCCCCCAACAGAGAAAGGAATCAATCCAGTAATCCACAAATGCGTTTCTGTCTCCCTGGTCATCAGTGTTGAGGGGATTGACCCGAGAGTAGAGTTGGTAGATCATCCCATGAAGGAGAACATAATATACTTCCCTTTAAAACAAGCTCAAATGAGCAAAGATCCTCGTCCTCTTAATGATGACGTCATAAAATGAATGTGACGTCATTGTGATGTATCAGGTTTGCGATAAATTATTTGTGCTAATGCCCGGTTTGATTCCCGCAAACAAAATTCAAACAGCTTGCCTAGTTTCGGAGATAATGGTATAGGCGATTTACATTCGCGGCAATATTATGACATTAACTTTTTTCTCGGAAGAATTTCCAAAATGGGAGATGGTTACTGGCTGCGCGTGGGCTTTCTGCATTTCCATGGCAAGTTTCACGAAGATCCGATGAAAACTCTGGGTTGTGAAACAAAAAAGGTCAAAAAAATGGAATGACGTCATAAAAATTGACATGCCGTCATAGTGATGTGTCATATGTGCGGTAATTCATATCTGCTAATTCCTTGTTCGATTCCCGCAAACAGAATTTAAAAAGCTTGCCTTGTTTCGGAGATAATTTTTTAGGCGATTTCCATTAGCGGAGATATTTTGACGTCATAACTTTTTTTCTAGGAGGAATTTTCAAAATCGGAGATGGTCACTGTTTGCGCAGGGTATTTGCACATATATATATATATATATATATATATATATATATATATATATATATATATATATATATATATATATATATATATATATATATATATATATATATATATATTGTTGCGAATTCGCACCCGCCGGCATGCGAACGGCCACGTGACTCGAATCGCGGCACATCGCCCACCGGATGGACAATTCAGTCGTGACCCTCTTGGACCAATGCCGGGAGCTAGTCATGGGTGGGGGTTTAACCTCACCATGATCGTGCCAATTGCCCACCTGCGCAGGATAGGGTCGCTCGCCAAATTCAATCTACCTAAGTACCTGCGCGAATGGTCGACCGGGCGATCGCACCATGCCACAGGCCGACTCCAGACACGAACCGCTTAAGCGGTCCGTTCCGTGCTACAGTGATAACCGAGCGGTGCTATCGTCGGCCTCGACTGTTCCGATTAATTATCGGGTGTATTAATCCCACTACGAACCCTTTACGTGAAGCAGGATGGAGGGTCAATTAAAAGGAAGGAGACGAAGCGAAACGGGCACAGTTCAACATGCAAGCACTTTATTTACATGACACACGGAGAGCACACATATACAGCCAAACAGTCAAAATGCACATATGGCAACAAAAACAAAAGCAACAATGACGCAGAGTTACTACCGAATAAGACCGACACACGGCAACACTGAAACAGTTCTACTTTAGGGCCCTGTCACACTTTGACGTTTTAGCCAGCAATGGCAACGTATAAAAATGTATGTAAAACATTGGCGTACGCTGAAATTTTGATGTTTTTTTTTTTAAGTTTTGGGCATATTCATAACGTGTTGGTCGTAAGAATAACATATTAGTAACGGGCACAGAACGTTTCGTTGTGTTATTGATAACTTTTACCAACGAATGCTTAGCCTGTTGTCGGCGTTCACAACCTATGCCCAACGATAGTTTAACTTATGCATAGCGCGCTGCACGTATCGCCGGCGAACTCGTGGCGTAGCCTGTTAAGAACCTGCCGGACGCCGATTTAAATCATAACCGCCTGAGAATTTGAAGTGTCAACATCGCAGTCACCCCTTGACGATTTTGCCAGCATATACCGGCCTATGAAAAATGTGTCTAAAACGCTGGCACACGTCAAATACGGTATAGGTAAGTTGTGTATACGTTAAGAGTAGGCTGGAAAACAATGAAGTACGCTGTCATATTACGTGGTACGTGTAATACGTCGTGAAATTTCAAGCATGCTGAAAATTTTACGACGTACTCGGCGTATGGCTAACACGTTCCGCATGCGTTGTCATATGTTCCTGGCACGCTCCGCGATCATTTACACACGACGGACACACGTTCCTTGTAGGTTACTCATAAGTCGAAACACGTCAAGGTAATATTTAACATACCCGCAACCTAATTTTCAACCAATGGGTAACGTCCCTTTAACCTATGAGTAGCGTGCTCTGAACCTATGTTTAACGTGCTTGAAACCTATGAGTAACGTGCATTGAACCTATTTGTAACTTGCCTTGAACCAATGACTGGCGTGCTATGAACCTATGAGTAATGTGCGTTTAACCTATGTGTAGCATGCTTTGAACCTAAGTATAACGTGCTTATAACCTTTGAGTAACATGCTATGAACCTATTTGTAACGTATCTAAAACGCACATTGTCGTATGTAGACGAATTAGATTGACGTCTTCCGGACGACCACAGCACTTACTGAACGTGTTTCTAACTTACATCTACCGTGTAATGGCGTATTGGCAGCGTGAAGGGGAATTGGTGTATACAAATGGGCTTCACAAGAGGAACCCATCATTGTTCCAGACTCCATGTTGAGTAGATGTCAATGCCAGTAGTATCAGTAGAAGTAATACTATTAGCAGTAGTTGGTGTGCGTGACAGTAGTAATAGTAGTCGTAGTTGTAGTAGTAGCATTGGTAGTAGTAGTATGTCTATGTCAGTAGTAGTTTGTGAGCGTGATGGGGAGGGTGTGGGTGATGATGGATCCTCTTATCGTCCACGAATAGGAGACTACTTTGCACCATTGTTCGATGTTCTTTCCGGCTAATTTTTTTTCCTCATTCCCACGATGAAATATTTCTTTGTTTTAATTTGTAAAGTATTAAAAACGACTTTGACAAATGCATAATGTACAAGTAATGAACACAGAACGCTTCGATAACTTATAGATAAGGTATACCAACGATTGTTTACGCTGGCGTACGCTGAACTATTGATGTTTTTTTCAGTTTTGGGCGTATTCATAACGAGTTGGACGTATGCATAACGTATTAGTAACATACATAGAACGTTTCGATAAATTATAGATAACTTATACCAACGATTGTTTATCGTGTTTTTGTCGTCCACAACCTATGCCCAACGATAGTCTCGCGTATGCAAAGCGTAATAATTCCCAAGCACGTTATTCATAGGTTATAAATAAGTCACGGGTACCCTAAACATTACTTTGATGTGTTTCGACGTTTGAGGAACTTTCAAGTAGCGTGTTGCGAAGTGTGAACAACGTTCGTGTAGCGTACTTACAAAACGTTACTCATAGGTTAGAAATAAGTTTCGGGTACGCGAATGTTACCTCTACGTGTTTCGACTTATGAGTAACATACAATTAGCATGTGCCAACGATCGCATAACGTGCCTACAACTTATGGCCAGCGTAGCGGAACGTGTGAGCCAAACGCCGAGTATGTCGTAAAATTTCAAGCATGCAAAATTTTTTGGACAACCAAAAATTACAACGTTTTAAACCAGCGTAATACGACCTATGGTAGTGTTTTTCAGTGTGCAACGAACGTACACATAACATACCCATAACGTATTGGACGTGTGCCAGCGTTTTAGACAAATTTTTCACAAATCGGCATACGCTGGTTAAATCATCAAGGTGTGACAGCCCATTTACAAGACACGGCGCCACAAGATCCATACAAAAACCCTGAAAAGAAAATGGTGACTTCCCTTTGGGCCGTCGAGTCCCTCTCCCACGTCCGTCGATGTGGTCGCGCCTGGCCGCGACTCCGTGCCCTAGCGTGGTAGGCGAGTCCTCTCTGGCGTCCCTCGCGCCGGCACGTGTTGGCCGCTCGACGCCACGGACGGGGGGGGGAAACGTAGTTGCTCGAGGTCGCGGTGTGGAGAATGGCAGACGCTCCGTCCCGCCAGCGGGGTCTCGGGACCGCCCCACAGAAGACCAGGCCAGCGGCCACCATGAAGAGAAGAGCGAGCCGGAAGAGCGGAAGAGAGCAAGAGCACCACCCCCCAGGCGCTCCGCCCATGTCCGACTTTAATAGCCCGGGGCTATTAAATAATAATAAAATAATAAAATAATAATAAAATAAAAAATAATATTAAATAATAGCCCGAGCCCGTTTTCGGCTCCGCCTCCCCTCGAGCTTCTTGGAGAAGCTTCTTGAAGGGGGCATGCCCTCACGCTTTCCCTCCACCCCGCTCCGTCCGGGGGCTGAGGGAGTCAGTTTTTGGCTTGGAGCCAGAGCATTATTCCCCCAAAAAGAGGCCCCCACCTTTTCTCACCTTTTACCTGCATCGCTCTTCCGCCACTCCAAAGCGCGGGGAAGTCAGACGGAAAAACAGGCGGGAAAAATCCACGCGCCATCGTTGTGCCTTCTTCTTTCCCTCCTTGCGTTCTCGACGGTTTCCAACGCGGAAACCGTCGTAGTGTGGACCGTGGAGGATGGCGTTCGTCAGCGGGGGTAGTGGCGAAGATGGTGGTGGTTGTTGTGAGGGTAATTGTAGCGCAGTTGGCGTTGTGGCATAGTTGGTGGCGGTTGTTGTTTGCGGGGAGGTTTGTTGTTTAAAATAACAATGGAAAAAGAAAAACGGCTATCTCAAAGGATCGCAGCCCGAATGAATCACATAAATTCCCTCGAGACAACGGATTTGGGCAAACTACACATGTACTTAAGAGATATCTCACCTACGGGACCTGAATGGTGGTTTGCGAATTTCCACAGCCGTAACAATATATATATATATATATATATATATATATATATATATATATATATATATATATATATATATATATATATATATATATATGCATGCCAAGTTTGAGGAAGTTTCGATGAAAACGGTAGGCTGTGAAACAAAAAAGTCCACAAGAACAACAACGTCAGTAAGACTTGGAGATCCTCCACGAGGATCTAAAAATCCATAATTATGTAAATTGTCAAAATCATATTGTACCCCTTTAAACAGCTGATGTTTTCTGCCAATACAGAATTGCCCTTTTTTGTATACACTGTTGAGGCTCTTATGAGAGCGAACTCACAGAACGTACAACGGGAGCAGGAGACGAGAGGAGCGGGAGAGGGAAGGACAAAAACAGTGGGGAACAGAGACATGAGGAGATCTGTGGAAGGGAGAAGGATGGGGTGGGGTACACGTGGTAAGCAAGATGGACACCACAGGGACTTTCAGGAAGGAAAGCAGGGAATTTGAAAGAGATGGATTTGGGGTGGATTAGCAGGGGTAGGAAAGGTCATGGTCTTGGATGGGGGAAGATAAGAGATGGTGGTGAACAGCTGTTTTGAAGACCTGAGGGAAGAATGGGATTGAAGAGAGTGTGGGAGCTTATTCCAAAGGTGGGAAAAAGAGAGGAATGTAAGAGTGAAGGTGAGCAGGGATTCTTGATTTTGGTAGTTTTACCAGAAGGGGGTTGCTGGTGGACCTTGAGCACCCTACAGAAATATATGGGGGGTGGGCTGGGGGGGACAGATCTCAGACAGAGCAAGGGGAGGCGAGGCCAGCGAGGAGATGGAAAAATACAGAAAGTCCACCGACCTGCCTATGGTGAGAGACCCAAAGACTCAGCCTCATCGCAAGAGATGCCAATGATCCTAAATGCCTTGGTTTCCATAGCATGAAGCCGAGAAAGGTGGGAGGCAGGAGCACCAGCCCAGAGGGGAGAGCAGTACTCCATCAGGCTGTGGATGAAAGCTTTGTATGTGGTCAAAAGCTCAGGTGGGCCGAGGAAGGACTTTGTATGACAGAGGATGCCCAGTCGGCGACTCGCTTTGGCGACCACCTTGGAAATGTAATCGTTTCCCCTGAACAGTATCGCCTGGTGAATAAGGCCATTGCTTGATTCATTTCCATCTTTGGTTGGTTAAGCATCTTTCGTTCTGATAACATAGCCCTGTGATTGGCTGGTCTGTTCTGAACCACCCAACCCCCACCCCCCCCCCCCAATTTCCTTTCTATCTCTCTCTCTCTTCTTCTTTCGGCTGCTCCCGTTAGGGGTCGCCACAGCGGATCATCCGTATGATCCGCATAGTGATTTGGCACATGTTTTATGCCGGATGCCCTTCCTGACACAACCCTGGTCGCCTCTTACGACACAGGGATATGATACACCTATTTTAACCGGGGTATACACCGGCCCAGTACACTGGTACTCATTTTGCCGACCTCGGAAGGATGACAGGCTGAGTCAACCCCCTGGTGTATTAATTAAGTGGCTCAACGGGGCTTGAACTCAGGACCTTTTGGATCCCAAGCCGCTGCCCTAACCACTGCGCCAACACACCAGGCTAATTTCCTTTCTATCTAGGGGAACATAAATAGAGATTTACATTGGCCTGAGGAAGTTCGCTGGGAAGCAGGTGAAGTGTCACCTGAGATCGGGTCTGCTGTTGCTTATGACTTAAATCAACAGAGTAGATCTAGTTCCTTTTTTAGTTGGACATGCCTTCATCTTATTTTTAAAAATGTATCATCCCAGCCACCACAATCTTAGACTGTGTGTGTGTGTGTGTGTGTGTGTGTGTGTGTATGTGTGTGTGTGTGTATGTGTGTGTGTGTGTGTGTGTGTGTGTGTGTGTGTGTGTGTGTGTGTGTGTGTGTGTGTGTGTGTGTGTGTGTGTGTGTGAAGAGAGGAAACGATACTCCACCGGCTGACTTTGTGTTGCATCAGTATGCTAAATTGCATCTTTGTAGCCCACCGGGTGAATCATTCCAAATGTTTAGTCATTACTCTAAGTGAGTCAGTGAGTGGTTAAAAAGAGCTTTATGGATATTGTTAATGGATTCGCCTCCGGTAGGGGTCGCGATGGGGAGTTCTCGGACCCACTCCCCAGCTGATGACCCTGAAGCCGATGAACCATGGATAATTCCATGGCGTCACGGGTTGCTCAGCAACTACAGACGCTGTCTGAGACATTTAATTTAGGGTCCATCTTCCAAATCCCGCTATACCTTCCTGGCAAATTAATCACCCCAGATAATGTCTGTGCTTCCCGACGCTCCACTTCTATCGATCAAAATGGCCGAGTGTGGAACGTTGGCTATGGCTGACCACAACAAAATGGCGAGACTGAACTTCCTGTCACAAGTCCACATACTATGTGCTAACGAATGGAAAAGGACAATCGAGCAGTTTGGGAAATGGTTTATAGAGTTCCATAAGAAGCACATATTTACAAGCAGTGTCACAGAAGGAAAGTTCATACTCCTGGTGCAGAAGCCCAGTCTTAGTCACTTATTCCCAGGTTCTACAGCACAGGTGCCTCAGTCATCTGGGGAAACGAGATAAGGAAAAGGAACATGGAGAAGGAGAGAAAAGTTTGAGGCATAGGGTAAGCCTCGCACTCACCAGACATAAGCCAGCGGGCTTACGATGGTCGCAACGGAAGAGAGGGGAGGGGGGGAAGAAGAGAAGGGTAGAGAGTGTAAGGAGGGGTTCAGGAGGTGAATGCAGGTCATTCTGAGAGGAAAGCGTGAAGTGCAAGTCAGTAAGCTTGCCCTGAAAAGAATAAGTAAAGGGCTTTTTGTTGATGCTTTGTGCGTTCAAAGACAATGAATAGATTTAGGAAAAGTAAGAGACAGATTGCGTCAGTTAGTGTTGGTTATGTGCCAACATGTCTGGGAATTCTCCCCTGGCTGGGCTCGTTCCCATCCGAGAACTTCGCTTGCTTGGATGCTTCACCAGCCTTATGGTCACCAGCTTGCTTGTCTCCGATCCCAGACATGTCTACAACGGCTCTTCTCTACTCAGACCTCCTGACATAAACCCCAAGGAGAGGTGTGGCTTGGGGACTGAGCAGCCTCCGAGCTGCACTCCTGAACGCTGCCTTGGTGTCTTGGAGATCTGTCTCGTGACCGTTGGAATTTGCCAGAGTTCTTTTTCCTTATTGGCTCATCCTGTGTTTAGGCGCCGCTCATTGGTTGCATCGAGCTCCCACGGTGGTGCTGCTCTTTCATGGATCGCTGCTCGAACCTATGGTTTTACAATGCTGAGTGTTGTAAAACGTGTATGGATGCACTGGCGAGAGAGAGAGAGAGAGAGAGAGAGAGAGAGAGAGAGAGAGAGAGAGAGAGAGAGAGAGAGAGAGAGAGAGAGAGAGAGAGAGAGAGAGAGAGAGAGAGAGAGAGAGAGAGAGAGAGAGAGAGAGAGAGAGAGAGAGAGAGAGAGAGAGAGAGAGAGAGAGAGAGAGAGAGAGAGAGAGAGAGAGAGAGAGAGAGAGAGAGAGAGAGAGAGAGAGAGAGAGACAGAGAGAGAGACAGAGAGAGACAGAGACAGACAGGCCGGTAGGTGACATGGCTGCTCACTCTAGATGGAAAGCTCGCCGACGCGATGAGCCGATATTCATGTACATGCTATCAATCAATTTAGCACAATAAATATGATTATCACAGCCCTCATAGTTTGCGCCCAGACACCCGCCTTGTGAAATTTCAGGCATGTTTCCAAAGAGACTAACAAATGGCAGCCCTGGTAATTCCATTTATCTATTCACTAAAGATTTTATTTTTTTATATGATGCTGTAAAACATTCTCCTTGGGCACAAAAAACAGGTCCCTCGGAGGTCCAGTTTCGGAGGTATTGCTTTTTTTGTACAATCCACAATAAGTGTACGATATACGATAAAGTATTTTAGTTGTTGCTAAGCAACGGAGGTGTGTATAGCAACCATTCATTTTTGTGTACATGCTCGCCACATTGTACACATTTCACCCAAGTTTCATCAAAATCAGACTCTTTCTCTAAGAGATATTCGTAATTAACCGTTTCTTAAATGTTCGACATGTACTCGCCCAAAACCTATCTCCTCCTACAAATATTTTTTGTTAGGGCTGCAAATTGGCATGAAGGGAGCGAGATAGATTGCACACAGAACTCTCAGCTTCGATTTTTCGATTTATTTATTTTTCATTTTTTTTTCGTTTTTTGACCACTTTAAAGGGCTGTTGCTATGCAGTTGCTAGGGCCCGGGGTCCCATATTCGAAAGCACACGATTCCCAGAAATATTGGTCCAACCTACCAAATTTCATTGGAATCAGTTGAGTGGTTTAGCCCCTAGGCTTGACCAAAGTTTCGCGGACAGACAGACAGATGGAAATGTCCAGAATAAGGGTGCTCTAAGAGCAGCCAACAGAGAGAGACAGAGAGACTGTCTGTCTGTCTGACACAGACACAGAGAGAGTGAGAGACTGTCTGTCTGACACAGGCATGGAGGCAGACAGACAGACAGAGAGACAGAGAGAAACATTCACGCTTATGTATTTTAAAATTAACGAAATTTGGGCCAATAGTTGCCAAGCGACGAGTGGCTAGTGACATCTCTGCTGCGGGTTGGGGGCACAGCTATAAATATGGCTGATGCAAATAGCAGAGATTCGGAAGCATCCAGAGCTTAAGACGGAAACTGCATGTGAGCTGCAATGGGGTTTCTCCTCAAACCACACATGTGGCGATGCAGATCCAGCCACACCCCTCCTCTGATCCCCCACAGCACGCCGCACCCACGCTCCTCTCAAATTGGGTTCAGTCAGCAACACAAATTGTTTTCCCGCTGGGGAATGTCTCCATTTGGGACTTCCTGTGCCCTGTTCCTCTCCTCAAACCTTGACAAAATCACAAACTGGTTAAATATTTGGAACATGTCTCAATCCTGAGAAATCCCACACACTCTCACTCTCTCTATCTGAAAGGACAATTTCGCAAACCCTCCCATGTACTTTCTCAACAACTTTCTCAAAGAGGTTCAGTCACTCAAACTCTTGGGTCTCACTCTCAGCCACGTTCTCTCATGGGCAAGCTACATTTCAACGTTGGCCTCCAAAGCCAGACGGGCATAGTCCATCATGCAAAGTTCTTCCTTGGCACACCTGAGCTCCTATCCACCAACCAGGTTTTCATTCGTAGCTTGATGGAGTACTTCTCTCCCCCCTGTGATGTCTCCCCGGCCTCTCATTTTGCTGAGCTTGACACCCGTGAAACCAAGGCTTTCAAGATCATTGGAATCTCTTGCAATGAAGCTGATTCTATCGGCAGATCACTTCGCCATCGCAGACAGTTTGGTGTTGTCTTTGTCTTCTTACACCTCATATCTGGTCTTGCACCCTCTGCCCCTCTCCGTGCTCTGTCACCCAAGTATCTGCAGGACGCATGTGGTCCACCAGCAATCTCTACTCATGAAACTACCTAAATCTAGAACCACTGCTCACCTCTACTCATTTATTCATCTCTTTTCCCACCTGTGGCACCACCTTCCACACTCTCTTCGATGTCATTCCTCTCTCCCGGTATTCACTACAACCTTGATGTACTAATCCATCTAAAGTCATCTCCCATCCAAAACCATAATATTTTATATATCCCTTAAACCACCCACCCCTCCTAAAATTTTGCTTATGTATCCATCTTGTCCACCCCTTGCGTTCTTACCTACCCCTCATCGTTACCTGAATCCCTTGTTTGTCCGTCTCCGTCTACCTTTTCCCTCCACTCTTCTATTGGTGTTTCCCCTTCCTCCCATTGTTCCCTTTGTTTTGTTGTGTCCTGGTTTGTTCTGTGTCCTAGCTCTTCCACAAGCCAAGACCATGTGTTAAACACAGTTTTCTCCATTAATTACATTTTCGCCCTCACTATGCTCCGTTTCTAATTTTAAAATTTGCACAATCCTTACGACAAATATTGCAGAATCAGTGGTTCAAAACGTCCCACTTCTCGACACCAAATGTTATGGATTCGCCTCTGGTAAGGATCGCAACGGGAGTGCTCGGATCCACTTCCCAGCCGATGACCCTGAAGCCAACAAACTTCGGATAATTCGGCTGCGCAATGAGTTGCTAAGCAACCACAGATGCTGTCTGAAATGCTTAATTGAGGAAGGGTCCAGCGTCCAATCCCGCTTTACCTTCCCGGCAAATTAAACAGCCAAGATAAGGACTGTGCTTCCCGATGTGCCACCCTGATCAGAATACAGCTGAGCGTTCCCATAAGTGTACACACTGGCTCATGGCTCCCCATGTCGGAATGGCTGAGACGAATTGTATGTTACTAATACAATGCTTAACCAATATAAGCCGACAACCGGACAGTTTGGAAAAGGTTTATAATGATTAACAGAGTACGTATGTGCAAGCAGTGTCACAATTGAGAAATACTTATACTCTGCACATATGCCCCTTCAAGTTGCTCACTTGTCACAAATACAAATGAGCACCACAGTCATTCTGGGAAACAGGAGGAGAGAGAGGAGAGAATAAGTTAGGGCGTTTGCTAGCTCCTTGCTCACCCGCATGTAAGTCAGCGAGCTTATGTCAATCCAAGTAAAAGCATAAAAGTGGGGGATTGCGGAGGTGGTGTGATGCAAAGTGTATTGAGAGGTGTAAACGTGAATGTGTGTTGTGCTGGATTAATTGGTGTGAGGTGCAACAATCAGTAAGCTTTGAAAAGAACAGTTGGTGCCTTGCATTGATGCTCGTGCATCCGAAGGGGACGAGGTAGAACAGAGACTGTAAGAGAAAGATCGTTTAAATCGGTGTGCATGGCTGACACGTCTGGGAACTCTCTGCTGGATTGGTGTCTGCCTGCCACTGGACCTTGCTCTATTGTGCTTGTCCACAAGCTCGCCTTTGCTTGTTCAGCAGTCCTCGGTCTCCTGACACCAGCTGACCCGACCTCTCCATTCCCAGACTTGTCCGACCTCTCCATTCACAGACGCGTGCCGTTCTGGACTCTAGTGCGGACTTCTATATCCCCATTCTGCTCCCCACTGTGGCCGGATGCCGAATGATCTGCTTACCTTCCCATTGGACCACTCTGTGATCAGATCCATGCTAACACCGCCCACAGACGTCCATTGGGGGTGGAGGGAGGATGGAGCTTTGTAAGGAAATAAGCGTGAGGAGAGGAGAGGGGAAGGAAGTTTGTTTTCCTTCAATCGATAAGCCGCACCAATGTTTGTGCCTTTATTTAATTTCCGCAAATGTGATAAGCTCTGGAATCTCTTAATCTGAGCCAAATTTCAAAATTTAAACTGCAGAATTGATCCCAGTCGCAGTTCCAATTGCTAAAAGAAGCATTTATTTGTCTAATTCCCACATTCTTTGATACTCCGTCCTCTCTTCGACCTCGGGAGAGTTGTATGGTGGTGAAGGGGGTTTGGGAGGAGGTTAGCATGACGGGAGCGGAAGGGATGGCAGCATGAGGGGAGGGGAATGGAAGGTAGCATGAGGAGAGGTGAGGGCAGCATGAGGGGACGGCAGGGGAAAGCAGTGTGAGGGGATTGGAGGGGAAGGCAGCGTGAAGTGACGAGAGAGGAAGACAGCATAATGGGAGGGGAAAGGAAAGCAGCATGAGGAAAAGGGAAGACAGCATGAAGGGAGGGGAAGGCAGTGTGAGGGGAAGGGAAGGCAGTGTGAAGGGAGGGGAAGGCAGCATGAAGGAAGGGGAAGGCATCATGAAGGGAGAGGAAGGGAAGGCAGTGTGAGGGGAGGGGAAGGAAAGGCTGCATGATGGGAAGGCAGGCAGTGAGAGGGGAAGGGAAGGCAGCGTACCGAGTTGACAAAACATGCCTTAACAGCAACGTTTTGATTTTAACCACCTGGTTCTGCATAAAACCAGATGGGAGCATTTGAAATCCATGCTGTCTACCTGGCTAAGGCCTGCCTCTATGCATGCATGCTCGCACATTCAGGGACCTTTGCACTCCTCTGGCCGGCTCACCATGAATCAGTTTTGTATATGCTACACTCTGGGAAATCCATCAGTCCTTAGCTCCTCATACGCATTCCTCCAATCTCCTCGGGGTCCATGCTAGTGGATCAAGCATGTGACATACACATGCACCAACAATATACTCATCCTTCACTCGCATGGATTTCCCCACACCCGCACTGCACAGCATGTCCCACATGGCTTCAGTGTTGCAGCACGTCCATTCCCCTCATGCCAAAGCACATGGTTTACGAGATGGTCGCGTAACCTCCACTACGGCACAACAGGCCCGATTGCGAGTTTGGTCCGCATGCCCACGAAACCTATGCACTGTACATAAGTAACTAAGCATGCAGGCACGCACATAACCAAGTATGCAAACACGCACACACCTCCATGGAGTCATTTGTACGCATTTGTCGCAAAACTGTATGTGCTGTCTACGTACCTCATCGTGCTTAAAGCAAATGCTGGCTAATAATATATTGCAGCTACTATTGACGTATTTATATTAATATTTTGTAATGAAAGCAGATCGCACAAAATGGTGAAAAAGGAAACTGCGAATGTTATTGCCAAAAAAACAACAACAAAGGACCCCTGTGGACTATATCGCCATGGCTTGCAAAATCATCTTGTGGCGTGCTGTGATCCAGTTGGTAAGGCCTAGGTCACATTTGCCACGGCGGCCGTGGGGTCTCCAAAATTTACAGCCACTAGCAATTATACGGCGGCCGCAGCATTTCCACGGTCACACAATGTAGCAGTTACATATGTTTTTATTTTTGGGGAGCCGCACGGCGTATTTAGGCCGAACTCACATTTGTCACGGTGGCCGTGGGGTCTCCAAAATCTACGGCCACCAGCAATTATACGGCGGCCGCAGTATTTCCACAGTCACACAATGTAGCAGTCACATATGTTTTTCTTTTTCGGGGAGTTGCATGGCGAATTTATTAATTGTCGACACCGAAAACGTGGGGTTGCCGTACGGTCTTTGATTTGATGTCGCACGGTGACCTTAGGCAGACGCAAGGTGCCCGCAAGGAGACTGCAAGGCGACTACAGGGGGACTGCAGGGGGGCCCTAAGGCGAATGTGCGTCCAGACGGACGGTAACGAATGGGTTAATTTTTTTTTAACCAGTTTTTTTTTTCGGCTTGTCGAATTGCTACGGCGAACGTAGAAATGAAAAAAGTTATAACTTCGCGTTATAATTCCACGGCGACCTTACGGCCTGTAAAATATAGCCATACGTTGTAGGGCCACCCTGAGGCCACCTCAGATACTCTGCGGCCGTCGCACGTTTCTGTCAATTCAGAGGGCGTACGGCCGCCGTATCCTCGCCGTAGAGCAAATTTCACTTCGGCCTTAATTATTTCCGTTGCGATCAATGAATTTCCACTTTCTGCACATTCTTTAATCTCCTCTCCACTCAATATAGTTGTCCGAACAGTAGAAAAAGTAAAATTTAATGTGCCAATTTCACATTTTCTTGTTCAAATATGGAGAATGGGGGATTTCAGCATTGCTGGCTTAAAGTAAATATGCTTAGTTATAGGAATTGTTAATTTCCTTAAATTTTCAGATTTCACTCCAGGTTTCGACACTTATTTAGTCCACGAGATAGGATTCTCAAATCATATAATTTGTCCGTGAGAGTAGATCGTGTTTCCAAGGCAATGCATGTTTGAATAGGTGGAATCAAAATGCGGCGAAGACCGCTGCGAGGCAAATTTGGGCTGACGAAGGATAAGCCTTTCATGGAGGTAAACCGTTAATTATCTTCAAAAGAGAGGTGTTTAAATTTAGTCAAACACCCAGTTTTCATTCACGCACTTCCTTGGAGTTCCCTGAGTATGCATGCAAAGTTTTGGCCCGCTTGGTTGCGTGTTTTGGATTTATGGAGGAGACATGCACACGCATTTATTATTATAGAAGAAGATATACATGGAGATATACGACTGCTGTCTGTCCTGTAAGATCTGCAAGAGCATACATTGTCAGCTCTTCATGACGGCTGTGAAGATGCGGTTGGATATCCTCAGCAGTGATTGTCCTGCATTAGAACAGGGATAATATTGGTTATTGCAAGCTCTTCATTGCAGATTTGCTGCATATTCTCTTCATTTGAGAGCTTGCTCCGTATTGGCCACTAATCTGTTGAGATGCAGGTCTGACACCGTGACACATGCATGGGCAATGTCACAAACAGCCTCCTTCCTGCTGTAATTTTTCCAAAACTTCCAAATGCATTCTGGTTCCTCACCAACAAGGGGCAAACAATCAAAGATTTTCTTCACATTAAGCACCTTAACTTTCGGGATTATCCGCTGGTCCAGCAGCTGTAACAGCATTGTAGTTTTTGCAGGGAGAAAGGTCACAGTGAAGTTCTGTTGGTATTCAACAGTGCCACAGATATCTGTTGAGGAATTGTCCAGAATGAGCATGGCTTTGTGAGTCAAAATTCTCAAAATGAGAAACAACTTTACTTGTGGGATGAAAAGATGCACGACCTTGTCATCCAAGAGCATCTGTGCCATCCCAACCTTGCTGCTGTGTCTCCACACAACTGGGAGGTATTTCATGTTCACATTCTCAAATGACCAAAGATCTTGAACATATCTGTGCCCACAGCATTGGCCTGTGAGAGCAGTGTCAGCCTTTTCTTCAAAGATGTAAACCCAAGAGCAGTTCATTCACACACCAAGAGCAGTCTTGTCTGCATTGTGTGGTCCATCTGATTGATCCGGCATTTACTCAGTGTGTGCCAGGAAACTCCTCTTGAAGAGCTGCACAGTAGCTACATCTGCTTTGGAATTTTTTTTTTATCCCTACACGGATGAAAAGGGAAGGCCATGATGATTCTTGAAGCGGGTTCGCCAGCCAGCGCTTGCAGTGAATGATTCCGCTTTGTCATCACTGGGTCTTCCTGCAAGATTGTTGTAGATTCCCAGTGTCTTGTTCTGGAGCAGTAAAATGGAGATCAAAATCTTCTAACAAAATGTTCTAACAGCTTTTTGCACTTATGCTGGAACCAAAATGATCAAGAATTCCATTTGTTTGAACTCTCCAATGTGCACCCACCGACACCACCCCATTGTTACAAGCATGTGACCACACGCTTATTCCAGTCATAAATACAGCCTTTATGAACTCACCATCTTTAACCCTTGCAATGGCTGTCAAATTATCCTTGAGAGGTTGTGCTCTACATGTACCCATCTTCTTCCTCTTCCTGACACTGCTGAACTTTTTTGGTGGCGATGCATGATCTGCAAAAATATTATCCACAAATCGGTCATTGATGGTCAAAATCCAAATTCAAGATCATAAGTTCAATACTGAGGTTAAAGTCACAACTCGAAAGAGATCCAAAGTCGAAAACAAGATTTATTGTGCAAATACAAGTGGATCAAGGCATCTTAACTCCAGATAAGCAGATATGCAAACAAGAAATGCAGATATGTTTGCAGATAGGCAAACAAGAAAAACACCAATCAGAGATTGCAGACTCTCACCAGGACTTGTTTTGTGTTTCCTTTGTGTACTGGTGTGTTACGTAATTAATGAGAGGCATAATTAGAACTGCCACTTTATAACTGCTGGGAGTGATGACCGGGTACCAAGATGTCCCCGCTTTCATGCAACCCCACTTTGATCAGAAACCTGACCCATGATGTTTGGTTTTTATTACTATGCAATTTAATTCAGAATGGGATTAAAATAAATTATTTTCAGATCAAATGGAAGACCGAATAAGTACTACATTGGAGTAATCAGAAGGAACCCAAACAAGCAAAAAGCAAAGATGAAGTCATCAGGAGGAACCTGGATAGGATTCACATTTCAGATGCAACTTCTCTACCCTCAAACCCATCCAGACACAGCCAAGTGAGCCTGATTCAAAGAAGAAAAAAAAACACATCAAAAAAATAAATAATTCTGGGTGCCAGACCTTGTGTCTGATCAAGTTGAAATTTAAAACATACATTCCCCATCAATGCTAGATCCCAATTGTGAAGTTTCATGTCAAATGATTAAGCGGTTCCTGAAAAAATGTTATTTAATATTTTCTTCAATCCAACATGGCTGCCAAACAATGTGACATCAATGATTCCTTAACAACCTTGTACACCATGCCTTGGGGAACATTTATATGAAGTTTCCTCTTGATCTGTCCAGCTGGTCTGGAGAAGAAGATTTTATGTTTTAGTGTAAATCCAATATGGCTGCCAAACCATTTGACCGATGACATCATATGTGTGAACCTTTTGTTCCTCATGAATTGGCGGTCATATGTGTAAAGTTTTGCCTCGATCTGTTCAGCCACTTCAGAGTAGAAGATTTTTGAAGGTTTAAAAAAAAAATACAATATGGCTGCCGAATCACATGACTGATGACATCATCAAAAAATTTTTGTGGACCATTTTATCCCCAGATGACCCTCAAATTTTCTTTATGTTGATCGGATGTAGCGTTCTACATCTGCATTTATGACGTCATAATGAAGGCACCGATGACATAAAAATATCACACTCATTCCCCATGATGAGTATCTGCTTTGTGCCAAGTATCAATTTTTTCCTTGGTGCGGCTTCAGAGATACAGAGGTCCAATATTTTCCATTTTTCCAATATGGCTGCCACACCACATGATCTATGATGTCACAATCATCCTTAAAACATTCTACATGAGTAATCGCACCAATGGTGAAAATTCCGTCTCAATCCGACAAGTGGTTGCGGAGAAAAAGAAGAAAGTTCTCTGCGGACTAACAGACAGACAAACAAACAAACAAACAGACCCAAATGCAATACCCTCTCCTTCGGCAAGGGTAATTAATTATACATGTGCGGCCAAAAAAAAGTTTGAGTTTGTGGTTTTCGTTTCATTCGATTCAAAACTAATGCACACTACGTAATCACAGATACATATATGATCAATTTGATCTACGTCAAGTCGTCACAGGAAGTTTTGAACAGATTCTACTGCAGTCGGATAACGCTAAGTGAACACTAATTGGAAGGTAAACTTACCTAATCAAATGTAACCACAACTTAGGAATAGAATTGAAATGATACCATGTGGATTGAATTGCACGGAATATAGTAGTGTATTATGGTTAATATTAACTCCATCAAAACCTACGGTAACCAGCCGAACCTTAACAAATATGCAACGTAACCTCAAGGTTAACCCCTTCACTACGCCAGCAATAACGTGAAACCGATACACCCTAACTAAAAGTAAAGATGTAAATTATAACTTAAACCCCATTCCCAAGTCCGAGGCATAATGTTGACTCCAAAACAAAGTAATAATCAGATCATGAACTTTGCATATCAGCTCTATACAATCAGATCAGATCATGAACTCTTTGTATATCAGTTCTATACAATCAGATCATGAACTCTTTGTATCTCAGCTCTATTATATACAATCAGATCATGAACTCTTTGCATATTAGGTCTATACAATAAGATCAGATCATGAACTCTTTGTATATCAGCTCTATACAATCAGATCATGAACTCTTTGTATATCAGCTCTATAGAATCAGATCAGATCATGAACTCTTTGTATATTTGCTCAATACAATCAGATCATGAACTCTTTGTATATCAGCTATATACAATCAGATTAGATCATGAACTCTCTATATTAGTTCGATGCAATCAGATCAGATCATGAAGTCTTTGTATATCAGCTCTATACAATAAGATCAGATCATGAACTCTTTGTATATTTGTTCTATACAATCAGATCAGATCATGAACTCTTTCTATATTAGCGCTATACAATCAGATAATGAACTCTTTGTATATCAGATCACGAATTATTTGTGTATTAGCTCTATACAATCAAATCAGATCATGAACTCTTTATATCAGCTCTATACGATCAGGTCATATCATGAATTATTTGTGTATTTGCCGGAAACAATCAGATCAGATCGTAAAATCTTTGTTTATTAGCTCCATACAATCAAATCAGATCATGAACTCTTTTTATATCAGCTCTATACATTCAGATCAGATCATGAACTCTTTGTATATAAGCTCTTTCCAATCACATCAGATCATGAACTCTTTGTATATTTGCTCAAAACAATCAGATCAGATCATAAACTCTTTGTATATCAGCTCTATACAATCAGATCAGATCATTAATTATTTGTATATTAGGTCTATGCAATCATATCAGGTATTGAAATCTGTATATTAAGTCTATACAATCAGGTCAGACCATGAACTCTTTGTATATTAGGTCTATACAATCAGATCAGATAATTAATTATTTGTATATTAGGTCTATGCAATCAGATCAGGCATTGAAATCTGTATATTAGGTCCATACAATCAGGTCAGATCATGAACTCTTTGTATATTAGGTCTATACAATCAGATCAGATAATGAACTCTCTATATTATTTCTTTACAAACAGATCAGATCATGAACTCTTTGTATATCAGCTCTATGCAATCAGATCAGATCATTAACTCTTTGTATATTAGGTCCATGCAATCAGATCAGATCATGAACTCCTTGTATACTAGGTCTATGCAATCAGATCAGATCATGAACTCTTTGCATATTAGGTCTATACAATCAGATCAGATCATGAACTCTTTGTATACTCGGTCCATGCAATAAGATCAGATCATGAACTCTATATTAGGTCAATACAATCAGATCAGATCATGAACTCTTTGTATATCAGCTGTATACAATTTGTATGCTTTTTACAGAGCATTGGTGCTTCTGAAACAGTTTCTATGGTGAGGGTTGCAATGCTGGTTGGGTCGCCATCCAACACAGGAAGTTAGGGCAGGAATTTGTAATTTGTTTATGGTGCCCACGATAGCTCGCCGACTCTTCACGAAGGAAACCGTGGGATCTTTAATGTCCAACAACTAATGTCGGCAGATGGGACGCCCAGTTAAATGTCCATCCGAGGGACGGCACACACATTGATGAATCACCCTGCCTGTGAAACACCGGGATGACAGTTTATAGATGGGTCAGGGATTGAAACCCAGGTGATACAGCTTAGATGTTAGTGTGTGTACCTCCAGAGCATGGGTGTTTAACCTGAAAGTAAGTACCGCCCCCCCCCCCACCACCCCAGCGTCAGGTGCGCAACTCGGCATTTTTCAGGGTGGGAACGAGCTTTTTTTTTGTATACATAGTCGAGGCTCGTGGAAGAGCTCGTGCACATCTTTCCGTCTATCCATCGAATCAACATTTAATTTGCTCCCAAATTACGACGGTTTGGAGCTTTTCGGGATGTTTCGGTCATACACGACTTTTAAAATGACGTAATCTGCCCCAGAATGCTCGGTGTGCATGTGCAGAAACCACAGTAAATGGTGGTATTCGTAGCATCACAATGTATGTCAAGCCCTTGAGATAAAGATTGTTACCTAAAATGGCTCACAAAGCTTCCAAAAACCCACAAAAATACTTGGAAAAGTACCTGAGAGAATGGGCTTTGCCTTTGCACAACAAAACACTCAAATAACTTTCTGAGCTCACCGAACGGGCAGATGCTCGTATTGCAAACTCGCGACCATGTGGGCTGGCGCAAGGCCTGAGTGAACGGGCGTGTGCTACACAAACCTTCGATGGATCACTCCCAGTGAATGTACTTTGAACCTTGTGGGAGTGCTTCCTGCTAATGTGGTAGCTTTGTTGATTTATTTAATGGACGTTGACGATTGGAGAGATGATGCTGTATGTCCTCACCAACTAACGGTAATGAATCCTTCGGCAAAGGACGTCTTCTCGACATGAAGATACACAAAGCTTGTATATCTGGTTTGAGTGCTTCTGCACACCAATTGGAAGGACATATCTGGAGCTTGTGAATGTACATGGTAAGTTTTAAATGTTGATATTTACTATCAATCATGTTGGGAGGGGTGGTGGTAGGGTTGGAGAAGGTAGAGGGAGGGTAGTGGAAGTTGTGAGGGATGTTCTACATATATTGTTTGTTCGGTTCTGGGGCCACAACAGATATTGTGCGAGATTTTTGAATTTATTGCTAAAAGTAAATGTGCGTTTGTGTGTGGGTGTTTTATATACATATAGCCCTTGCGGCGGTTAATTGTACGAACAGGAAATGATATGAAATCAACACCTCTTGGTCTCATCCACAGATGTTTCTCGTATTCCTATATTTCCACTTGAAATTGCCACTCTTTTATCGAAATGCTGAGAATTATGTTTGAAAGATTATTTGAATTACAGATTTCTCGCGAGAAACGGCAGGTTAGAAGTGCCCGGCGAGCTGGAACCGAGTCAGTGTAAAAACACACACACACACACACACACACACACACACACACACACACACACACACACACACACACACACACACACACACACACACACACACACACACACACACACACCGGATTCACAAACGGCCTCATTTTCACAAACGTCATTTGGAAAGTCCCATCTTTATTCATCATGAGTATGCTCTTGTAAAGTAAGATTATCAGCTTCCTTCTCAAGCTTCGGGTTTACCAAGGTAGTTGCTGATGGTTCTATATTCCCGAATTGACAACGCCACTGAAGGTGACCACGAGGAAAAGTGTCCATTCACTGATGCAATCATTCGCACTCGCTTACCATCAAAGAGTCCACCAGTGGATACTTCCCTGGTGTGGAACATCGTGACAAGAATGCACGGATTGTGAGAACTTTTCAATGGAAGAAGAAGTCATTAAGATGATGATGTCACGGTGAAAGTCGAGGTCCATGGCCTGTGAGAAGATAACATGCTGAAAGTAAATTTTCAAGACTCTGACCTGGAAACTTTCTGCTGTGAAGCTGATGGTAAGCGAATACCCGATTCTCTCTGACAGAGTTCTCAATGTCCTCATCCCATTTGCCACAACCCATCGCCTTGAGGCTGCCTTTACTGTAATGGCCAACATTAAAACCAAGGCAATAAATACATTGGATGTTGCTCATGACCGGTGATGCGCTGTCGTTGTGACGAAGCCTCACATGTCAAAGCTGATGAAGACGATACAATTTCAACCATCACACCGAAACTTTCATCTGAGAAGTCTTGCTTTGTCTCATGTTGAACTCACTGGAGATAGGGCTCGTGACTTCAGGGCATAAGGATTATTCATGTTCATATTTATTTTCGAAGAATTACAATTGAAGTTTATGTTTATTTTCAGGAATCGATGGACAGCGAAACATTTTGGAAAAATTATGAGAATAAATTTAAACTATGTTTTTCCTTCCGATTTTCCTTTTCTTATATTTGCCATTTTTAAAGGATGGGCAAATTACTGTTTTCCTGGATCACTCAAGGAGTAACAGGGCTAAGAAGGTTAAAAATACACGACTCTACAGTCTCGACCATCCTGCCATCCAGTAGTCAATGAGAGCACAAATTAAATGATCAATCTCATTTGAGGGTCAACATCGTCATGCACTGAAATGGAGACTGATGTGAGGGTAAGTGCAGTGCTATAATGCTTTTTAGTTCACCTGGAACGTAGTTTTGGGGAGTTTATGGGATGGCGCACCATCCGTCCATCCGTCCGTCCACAAATACTTGCAACTTTTTCTTTGAAACTACACGTATGATTTCGATGAATCATACCACAACGTTCATCACCATGTATGGATAAAACTTTGTTCATAGCATTAAAAACAAAAAATCGGGCTTGAAGGGGTTCTATGCGGGTTGACCCCCAAAAGAGGTATTTGCTTTCTTCTCAGAAACTACTCACATAATTTCTATGAAACTTGACCAGCACTTTCATCAGCCATGATGTGCTAAAGGCCCTGTCACACCTTGACGATTTAGCCAGCGTATGCTGACGTCTGAAAAATTTGTCTAAAACGCTGGCACACATCAAATACGTTATGGGTAAGTTTTGTATACGTTAAGAGTACGTTGAAGCACGCTGGCATACGTCGTAGTACGCCGAGCTCGTCGACAAATTTTAAGCATGCTCAAAATCTTTCGACGTATGACAGCGTGTGACTCACACGTTCCGCATACGCTGGCCATAAGTTGTAGGCACGTTACACGATCGTTGATACACGTAGACACACGTTACTTGTAAGTTACTCATAAGTCGAAACACGTCGAGGTAATGTTTAGCGTACCCAAAACTTATTTCTAACCTATGAGTAACGTGCTTTGAACCTATGAGTAACGTATCTCCAACACATATTGACGTATGTAAACGTATTTGATGTCTTCCGGACGACCACAGAACTTACTGAACTTGTTTCTAACTTGCAGCTACCGTATAATGGCGTATTGGCAGCGTTTATGGGAATTGGTATATAAAAATGGGGTTCACAGGAGGAACCCGTCAGTATTCCAGACTCCATAGTTTTTTTTTTCTTCGGCATGACGGTGATGTTGACACTTCGATTTCTAGTGCGGTTATGATTTAAATCGTTGAGCGGCAGCCTATTAATTATATTATATTATAACCGCACTAGAAATCGAAGTGTCAAAATCACCGTCATGCCGAAGAAAAAAAAACAAGAAAAAAAAAACAGGGAGTCTGGAACACTGACGCTAAACATTACCTCGACGTGTTTCGACTTATGAGTAACTTACAAGTAACGTGTGTCAACGATCGTGTAACGTGCCTGCACTTATGGCCAACGTATGCGGAACGTGTGAGTCATACGCTGGCATACGTCGAAAAATTTTGAGCATGCTTAAAATTTGTCGATGAGCTCGGCGTACTACGACGTATGCCAGTGTGCTTCAGCGTGCTCTTAAAGTATACAAAACTTACCCATAACGTATTCGACGTGTGCCAGCGTTTTAGACAAATTTTTCATACGTCGGCATACGCTGGCTAAATCGTCAAGGTGTGACAGGGCCTTTAAATCATTGAGCGGCAGCCTATTAATAGGCTACGCCACGTGATCGTCGGCGATACGCTGCTGCGCTATGCATAAGTTAGACTATCGTTGGGCATAGGTTGTGAACGCCGACAACACGCTAAGCATTCGTTGGTATAAGTTATCTATAATTTATCGAAACGTTCTATGTATGTTACTAATACGTTATGCATACGTCCAACACGTTATTATACGCCCAAAACTGAAAAAAAACATCAATAGTTCAGCGTACGCCAGCGTTTTACATACATTTTGATACCTTGCCATACGCTGGCTAAAACGTCAAGGTGTGACAAGGCCCAAAAGTTTGTTCCTGACATTAAAAAATCCATAGGAATTTATTTTCTTCTCCATTATATATTTTGTGGGTCATCCATGCCTACCAGTGGTTCCCCGGTTATCTTATCCAGCCACTACCAGATGAGCGCCCAGGGGTATTGCCCCTATGTTTACCCTCGCCCAAGGAGAGGGTATTGCGTTTGGGTCTCTTTGTCTGTCTGTCTGTCTGTCTGTTTGTTTGTTACTTGAAAAATCGATGATTTTTCAAGTATATTGGTCAGTCGATATTGTTATTCTGTCTGTCTGTCTGTTTGTCGCCTACAAGTCACAATTTTAAACCGATCTTCTCAAAACCACCACGTGGTAGAGATTGTCATAAGGAAGGAGCCCATTGTTTTTGAGGTCAAAAGGACAGCAGAGGCCAAAGGTCAACAACTTAGGTGAGATTTCTAAAATTCTCCATTTTCATGGGATTGACTTGAAATTTGAAGAGGATTTATATTTCATGTCAATGAACTCTCACTATGCCTCTCTCAAAGGACCGTTTGGAAAACCTCCTCATCTACTTTCTCAACAATTCTCTTGAAGAAGTCCTTTCATTCAAGTTTCTGGGTTTCACAATCTGCCGTGATCTTTCCTGGGAAAGCCACATTTCCAACCTGGCCTCCAAAGCCAGCCACCGACTGGGAATCCTCCGTCGTGCAAAGTCCTTCCTCAGCCCACCTGAGCTCCTGACTGCATCCAAAGCTTTCGTCCGCAGCCTGATGGAGTACTGGTCTCCCCTCTGGGCTGGTGCTCCTGCCTCTCACCTTTCTCGGCTTCACGCTGTGGAAACAAAGGCATTCAGGATCATTGGTATCTCCCGCGTTGAGGCTGAGTCATTGGGCCTGTGTTTTTTTTGTCCTTTTCTTGTTGTTTTGTAATACTGTTTCATTATCGGCATGACACGATGACTCCATTCAACAAGTTAAAGTTTTGCAAATGCTTTCTTGTTGAACACAGCAGAGTTTAGGCATGAATTATGGAGAGATGGGAATTTCATGTACATCGTGATATTATTTATTATCATTCCTTGGTCCCAGCCCATGAAACCCACTGATTAAAACTTGGGAGAAATCGAAATGAGGATGAGTTTGATGGTGGAGGCAATACTTCAACCTCAGCACAGTTTATTACCTCCGCCATCATGAGAAGATGGATGGCTGGAGGGATGTTTTCACCGCTGTTTGTTTGTTACATGGATTTTTTTGCCTTCTGTCCACTCGCCTTTAGCCAAAACTGCTAAGATGATCGTTCTGAACCTTTTGCAGATTATTGGCACCATCCAGAAACTTTCACAGTTTTTCAAATCACCTCATTGAATTCAACCACCAATTATTTTTCAGGTCAAAATAGGCCAAAAGGTCAACATCAGCCAAAGGTCAATAACTTCAGTGAATTTCTAAAATCCTCAATTTTCATCGGATTGACGTGAAATTTAAACAGGATTTGCATATTTTCTCACTGAATTCAACCACCAATTGTTTTAAAGGTCACCATTGGCCAAAAGGCCAACATCGTCCAGTGGTCAACAAGAGGTGCAATTTCGAGAATTCTCCAAATTACAAGAAATTTGAACAGGATTTGAATATCAGGTCAATGAATTCAACCTCCAATTATTTTTGAGGTCAACATATCAGCACAGGCCTCATTTCTAAAATTGAGAGATATAGCCAAAAACTAATATATCTATATTTATATATATATATATATATATATATATATATATATATATATATATATATATATATATATATTACACACACACACACACACACACACACACACACACACACACACACACACACACACACACACACACACACACACACACAGACACACACACA